>NC_069502.1:1194936381-1195116381 GCF_027579735.1 Bombina bombina
GGAGGAGGTGAAGTTTGGTATCTGAAGAAATGAATTCCTTTTTCGGGTACTTTTCCCTGCAAGCAAGGATTTGGGTTTAGCTGAGTCCACATCAATCTCTTCAGTAGAATAGTGGTGGCTTTTCAAGCAGTTAGGGCGTTGTGAGGTAGTCCTTGCTTTGTTTCCTAACACATTTCTGCCCATGGTACAGAAAGCCAGAGTTGGTTACTCTGTTCTTTCTTTTTCTACAGGTATCTGTAAGGAGTATGTGTCCTTTTACGCCTTGTGAGCTGTCTTCCTGCCGGACAGCTAGACTGCAGGTAAGTGCTTTTGTCTTCTATGTCTTGGAGACTTGCACTTCAGAAGAATATTTCATATGCAGTAGATGGGAACATTTTTAAAATCCTTTATACAGGGTTCTCTTTGGCAGTGGGAAGGCACATTATGTATGCTTAGACTAGGGGTCAATCTCTCCTGAATTGGGACGTTTATCCTCTCTGGGCTAATTTTGTTGAAATACATTATTAGTATGTGTGTGGGGTTTATGTTTTATAAAGGGATTCATGTATAAACTTAAAATTTGGCAGTTGGTTTTCTTTGCTTGCTTAGCTAGAACAGGCTAACTGACCGACTGCTTGAGCGTTTGTGTAAATTTAGCTCTGGTGTAGTAGGCAGAGGGAAACGCGTGCCTTTTATTTGTTACATAGTGTCCACTCTCTGCCGGTCATGTGACTTATCTCTGCTGTCGTATATTCACGGAGCGGAGCAGCGTCATTAAATTTCAATCTCTTCAGTGTCAATCTACTATATGATCATTTAAGAGACTTCTGGCAGCCAAATTGTGTATAAGCCTGTCTGAGGTGTAGGGGGCCTGATTGGTTTATTATTTTAAAGATTGTTTGCATAACGTTACGCGGCTGTGGTATTAAAAATTCTTAAAGTGACAGTGTATTTAAAACATTTCTACAATTTGGGGAATTTTTTATTTAGTATTATGGGCATGGAAGACTGTGTCTTTTGACAAATGCTTGTGATGCCTAGAGACACAAATTGTTTTGCCTATGCAGTTCTGTGCTGCATGCTTAGCTAGAACACTTCAATTTAAAGATAAATTGTTGCCCGCTGAGCCCAATGTCTCTCAGGATGATGCTGTTCAGGCAATGCCACGGCTCTCTCTTCAAACGTTCCAAGCCTCTATGACATCACATACAGTGCCCTGCAGTTCCTCTCAGCCCCCTGGAGAAGTTTATTTGCCTGCAGATTTTTCTGCACAGGTATCTTCTGCAGTATCTGCAGCATTATCTGCTTTCCCTATGCTGGGAAAACGCAACAGGACAATTAGACATTCAGATAGTAAGGTTTCTGTTCCACCTACTACTACTGATGAGGAGGATACGTCAATAGCCTCTGAGGGTGAAATCTCAGATTTAGACATAATTATTTCTTTATCTGATACTGAAGAAGTAAACTTCATATTTAAGCGTGAACATCTTTGTGTACTGTTAAATAAAGTATTGGCTACTTTGGACGACTCTATTACTTCTTTCGTTGTCAACCCTAAGAAGTTTAGTAAACTTAATAAATACTATGATATTCCTTCCTCTGTGGAAGTTTTTCCTGTCCCAGACTGTGTGATGGATATTATTTACCAGGAATGGGAGGAGCCAGGGTTTTCTTTCTCCCTGTCTCCCATATTTAAAAAGATGTTTCCTGTTGCTAACTCCATTAAAGATTTTCGGGGCACGGTGCCTAAAGTAGAAGGGACTATTTCTACTCTGCCTAAGAGAACCACAATTCCTATAGAGGATAGCTGCTCTTTTAAGGATCCCATGGACAAAAAGCTTGAAGCTTATTTGAAGAAGATGCTTGTTCATCAATGTCTTCAATGGCAACCTGCAGTTTGTATTGCCACAGTAACAAGTGCGACATCTTATTGGTGTGGTCCCTTGTCTAATTCAATTTTAGTAGAGAATCCGTTGGAGGAGATACAAAATAGGATTAAGGCTCTCAAACTAGCCAATTCCTTTAGTTCTGATGCTAACATGCAAGTTATTAGCCTGGGGGCCAAGATGTCTGGCTTCACTGTCCTAGTCCGCATGGCATTGTGGCTAAAATCTTGGTCAGCTGATGTTACCTCTATGTCCAAGCTTCTGGCACTTCCTTACAAGTGGAATTCCTTGTTTGGATCTGGTCTGGCAGAAATTATTTCTTATATTACGGGTGGAAAAGGGTCTTTTCTACCGCAAGACAAGAATAACAAAATCAAAGGACGTCAAAGTAATGTTTGTTCCTTTCATAACTTCAAAGGTCAAAAGTCTTCCTCTCCCTCTTCCAAGCAGGAGCATTCCAAGTCTTCTTGGAAGCCCAATCAGTCTTGAAATAAGTGGAAGCAATCAAAGAAACTCTCAGCTGAGTCTAAGTCAGCATGAAGGGTCGACCCCCGGTCCAGATCGGATTAAGTGGGGGTGCAGACTTTTACTGTTTTGTCAAGCGTGGAGACGAAATGTCCCAGATCCTCGGGCTGCTATCTGTTTTGCTCAAAGAGTTTCGGAACTCTCGGCTTTGCAGTGTGATTCGCCTTACCTTAAATTTCATGCAGATAGGGCCGTTTTTCGTACTAAATTGGGGTTTCTTCCTAAAGTGGTTTCCATAGAAATATTAATCAGGAAATTGTTGTTCCTTCT
The DNA here is from genome assembly GCF_027579735.1 of Bombina bombina. Classification (NCBI taxonomy): domain Eukaryota; kingdom Metazoa; phylum Chordata; class Amphibia; order Anura; family Bombinatoridae; genus Bombina; species Bombina bombina. Next base: position 1,194,939,045 of record NC_069502.1, read on the forward strand.
CTCTGTCCCAATCCTCCTTCTCATAAAGAATGTCTGTTGCACAACTTAGATTTTGTGCATAACCTAAAATTCTACCTACAGGCGACTAAGGATTTCCTCCAGTCTTCTGCCCTGTTTGTTTGTTTCTCAGGAAAGCGTAAGGCTCAAAAGGCTACTGCTACTTCTCTTTCCCTGTGGTTGAGAGGTATAATTTGTTGTGCTTATGAGACTGCTGGACAGCAGCCTCCTGAGAGAATTACAGCTCATTCCACTAGAGCTGTCTCCTCTTCTTGGGCTTTCAAAAATGAAGCTTCTGTGGAACAGATTTGCTAGGCTGCAACTTGCTCCCCTTTGCATACTTTTTCCAAATTATTTACCTTACTGACTGGAACTGAAAAGTTCACAATTTCAGAATGGAATTACAGTAAAAAGGGACAAAATAAATGTGTGTATGTGTGTGTATGTATATATATATATATATATATATATATATATATATATATATATATATATATATATATATATATATACTCGTCTATTTTGGATCTATGATCTATGATCAGTCCAAAAATTGTACTTGTCCTGATGAAGGCCCAACTGAGGGCCGAAACGTCGATCATGTATTAATGTTCTAAGAATAAAGAAAATATTCTTCTTTCTACAAATCCTGAAAGTGCCCTTCTTCTATACTGATCACTCTCTCTCTTTCTCTCTCTCTCTCCTCTCTCTCCTCTCTCTCTCTCTCTCTCTCCCCACTTTATCATTTTATATTACTTCAATGCCTTGCAAAAGTATTCACCCCCCTTGACTTTTTGCCTAGATTTAGAGTTTTGTCGGTAAAGACCCGCGTAGCTAACACAGCTTTTTTCCCCAACGCACCCTTAAGACAACGCTGGTATTTAGAATTGTCTGAGGGGCTGCGTTAGGCTCCAAAAAGGGTGCGTTGAGCCTAATGTACCGCCACTTCAACCCTCAATACCAGCGTTGCTTGCGGTGGCGGTAAGCAGCTAAAACGTGCTCGTGCGCGATATCCCCATAGGAAACAATGGGGCAGTTCGGGCTGAAAAAAAACACAGCGTTCAGCTCCCAACACAGCCCCATTGTTTCCTATGGGGAAACGGTTTCTACGTCTGCACCTAACACCCTAACATGAACCCCGAGTCTAAACACCCCTAACCTTACACTTATTAACCCCTAATCTGCCGCTCCGGACACCGCCGCAACCTACATTATACCTATGTACCCCTAATCTGCTGCCCATAACATTGCCGACCCCTATATTATATTTATTAACCCCTAATCTGCCCCCCCCAACGTCGCCGCTACCTTACCTACACTTATTAACCCCTAATCTGCCGACCAGACCTCGCCGCTACTCTAATAAAGTTATTAACCCCTAAACCGCTGCACTCCCGCCTCGCAAACCCTATAATAAATAGTATTAAAACCTAATCTGCCCTCCCTAACATCACCACTACCTAACTTCAAGTATTAACCCCTAATCTGCCCACCGGACCTCGCCACTACTATAATAAATGTATTAACCCCTAAAGCTAAGTCTAACCCTAACACCCCCCTCAATTAAATATAATTTTAATCTAACAAAATAAATTAAATATTATTAACTAAAGTATTCCTATTTAATTCTAAATACTTACCTGTAAAATAAACCCTAATATAGCTACAATATAACAAATAATTATATTTTAGCTATTTTAGGATTTATATTTATTTTACAGGCAACTTTGTATTTATTTAAACTAGATACAATAGCTATTAAATAGTTATTTACTATTTAATAGCTACCTAGTTAAAATAATTACAAAGTTACCTTTAAAATAAATCCTAACCTAAGTTACATTTAAACCTAACACTACACTATCAATAAATAAATTAAATCAATTAACTACAAGTAGCTACAATTACCTACAATTAAATAAACTAAACTAAATTACAAAAAAAAAAAACCCACTAAATTACAAAAAATAAAAAAAGATTACAAGAATTTTAAGCTAATTACACCTACTCTAAGCCCCCTAATAAAATAACAAAGCCCCCCAAAATAAAAAATTTCCCTACCCTAATCTAAATTTAAAAAGTTAACAGCTCTATTACCAGCCCTTAAAAGGGCTTTTTGCGGGGCATGCCCCAAAGAAATCAGCTCTTTTGCCTGTAAAAAAACACACAATACCACCCCCCAACATTACAACCCACCACCCACATACCCCTACTCTAACCCAAACCCCCCTTAAATAAACCTAACACTACCCCCCTGAAGATCTCCCTACCTTGAGTCGTGTTCACCCAGCCGGGCACCGATGGACCAAAAGAGGACATCCAGAGCGGCAGAAGTCTTCATTCTATCCGAGCAGAAGAGGACATCCGGACCGGTAGACATCTTCATCCAAGCGGCATCTTCTATCTTCATCCATCCGGAGCAGAGCGGAGCCATCTTCTTCCAGCTAACGCGGATCCATCCTTCTTCCACGACGCCTACTCACCGAATGAAGGTTCCTTTAAATGACGTCATTCAAGATGGCGTCCCTCAAATTCCGATTGGCTGATAGGATTCTATCAGCCAATCGGAATTAAGGTAGGAAAAATGTGATTGGCTGATTGAATCAGCCAATCAGATTCAAGTTCAATCGGATTGGCTGATCCAATCAGATTGAGCTCGCATTCTATTGGCTGATTGGAACAGCCAATAGAATGCAAGCTCAATCTGATTGGCTGGGATAAATACAGGGATATTCTTGAGCAAAACCTGTACCACTCTGTGCATGATTTGAGGCTAGGGTGGAGGTTCACCTTCCAGCACGACAATGACCCCAAACACACTGCTAAAGCAACACTTGAGTGGTTTAAGGGGAAATATGTAAATGTGTTGAAATGGCCTAGTCAAAGCCCAGACCTCAATCCAATAGAAATTCTGTGGTCAGACTTAAAGATTGCTGTTCACAAGTGCAAACCATTCAACTTGATTAAGCTGGAGCAGTTTTGCAAGGAGGAATGGGAAAAAAAAATCCCAGTGGTAAGATGTGGCAAGCTCATAGAGACTTATCCAAAGCGACTTGGAGATGTGATTGCCGCAAACGGTAGCTCTACAAAGTATTGACTTTAGGCGGGGGGGTTGAATAGTTATGCACATTTAATTTTTCTGTTATTTGTCCTATTTGTTGTTTGCTTCACAATAAAAAAAAAGAACATCTTCAAAGTTGTGGGCATGTTCTGTAAATTATGTAAATTAAATGATGCAAATCCTCAAACAATCCATGTTAATTCCAGGTTGTGAGGCAACAAAACACGAAAAAATGCCAAGGGGGGGGGGGGGGTGGTGGTAAATACTTTTGCAAGGCATTGTATCTCAACGTGTTTAATGTCCCTTTAACGGGACAATAAACACCTTGAAATTACAAAATATTTGTCTTGTGTTGCTGTAGAATATAATCTAAATGTTTTTTTTTTTGTTTTTGTTTTTTAAATAAACATCCTTTTTACTTCAATTGTTTTTAGTAGCCAAACTCCACCCACTGTTATCCTTATTTGGAGGAGACAATGTGAGACTTAGTCAGCAGACAACAAGGCTAGCCTAGGTTAAAATGTTAGTATTAAGTACATTTGCAGTTGTGATCAGTTAACACCAATTAGGGAGAAATAAGTAGCAGAGTTAGCCTTAATAAGTCAGCAGGGTTAATTTCAAGTTCTGAGAATTAACAATAACAGTAATAACTAATCACATGAACATGAGGCAAAATAAATAATGGAAGTATATTGCCAAGTTGTTTCATTGCCACTAAACATTTTAAGCCTCATGTATCAAGCAGCGTGCAGGCAAGCCTCTCAACTTGAGTAGTTATCTGCTCGCCTTCACTGCATACGGGTAGCGGATCTGTTCATCTCTGTATGCATCATTACACACTCCAATGATTGTGTAAAGCCCGCCCTTCTCTCATGTGGCCAATTGCTCGAGAGAACGATCTGTCAATCACCCTGAGCGAATTCGTTTCTAATGACCGCTGCTTCTTACATTGCTGGAAGCAGACTCGCATGTTCGAACCTGCTCAGCAAGGGCTCTGGAGCAGAAATATTAATGTAAAAGACATGCCGCAAAACTTCCTAATACTGACTGGCAACGTCAATGCCTGATGCTGTTGGATCCTGTAGCAGTGAGATTTTGCCACACACCGCAAGGTTTAACAACATTTTTGCCAGTGCTTTTATTAGGGCACCAACCATATGTTCACTTCTTTAATGTCCTCCAGGTGTGCATTTGGAATGTGAGCACTATTTATGACTTCAAGCTTTTCCGTTTATATGAATATTTTATTTAGATATAAATGCTCTGTGTAAAGGTGGAGATGTAGATACTCTGTGTCTGGCCTTGATGCTATTCTGTTTCTGCTGATGCAATGTACTGAATTCATTTTAATGTTGTAATTAATTATCTTCATTTTACCACCTAAGTAATAAACATATGATTTATAGTTTTAGTTAACATATTACTTGCCGATATTGTATGTTCTAAGTGTGTGATTCTGTAGAAATTCCATTGTGACCATAAACGAGCAGTAAAATCTCAAGTACTCATTTACAAACGTCTTGGCTACAATTTATTTCAAACAGAGGCTGTTGAATGATAAAAACAAGCAAGAGAGCGGTGTGCTGTCTCCTGAGATGGAATTAATCAGACCTAGCACATCTGCAAGACCAGAAGAGCTCCAGAAATGCAAAGATCTTCTGCAGCAAAGAGATAACGAAATTAGTATCCTTCAATGTATTTTATTAATGTAATATTTCATCTGTGGCATCGCCAAACAGAAGTTCCTGAACTAGAAAACCGTCCTCTGCTGTCTCTGCTAAATTTGTTGTTTCCATAACTGGACGCATTTAACATTAAATCTTCTACCTGCAGAATATAATTTGATTTGTATGTGCAGACGGAGGCGCTGGTCCACATAGGCCCAGGAGGTTCACTATGCAGACCCCACGGCTTCTTCAAACTCTCATCAAGGTATAGTGGCTCCTGGTATTGATATCACATTGGTGTTTTGCATCCATACACCATAATAAAAGTGTAGATACTCACAGAGTAGTTTAGGATAAACGGCTCCTATGTGTTCAAGAAAATGTTCACCAGCTTTTATGTATAAACACGTTTCAACGGCTAACACTATCTTTATCAAGATCATTCTAAGATAATATTGCTTTCAAGAGTTGCAACACACCAATGTGATATCTTAAAGGGACAGGCTAGTCAAATTAAACATTCATGATTCAGATAGGGCATGCAATTTTAAACAACTTTCCAATTTACTTTTATCATCAAATTTGCTTTGTTCTCTTGGTGGTATTTTTGAAAAGCTAAACCTAGCTAGGCTCAAACTGATTTCTAAACCGTTGACACCCGTCTCTTAGCTCAGAACATTTTGAAAGTTTTTCACAGTTAATACTAGTTCATGTGTGTCATATAGATAACATTGTGCTCACTCCTGTGGAGTTATTTAGGAGTCTGCACTGATTGGCTAGACTGCATGTCTGTCAAAAGCACTGAGATACGGGGCAGTCTGCAGAGGCTTAGATGCAAGGTAATGACAGAGGTAAAACATATATTAATATCACTGTATTGGTTGTGCAAAACTGGGGAATGGGTAATAAATGGATTATTTATCTTTTCAAACAATAAAAATCCTGGTGTAGACTGTCCCTTTAAGTATCTCAATAACAGGAGCCACTATACCCTGATGAGAGTTTGAAGAAGCCGTGGGGTCTTTGCTGAACCAGCGCCTCCTTCTGCACATACAAATCGATTGAACAGCCTTTGGGAGAGACTGTAGGAAGGCAGCGGTTCTGAAACCAGAGCGGAGTCCATATCCGTATTGTATATTATTGTGTAGTTATTTTAGAATATAATGTGAGGAGTGTAACCAGTTGAATTTGTGAATGTGTCCAGTATTGTCATTGAATATGAGTGCAATCCTGTGCATCACCTTTAAGGTTTTCAACTCCCTGCTAGATATCTTCAAAGAAAAGCAATTTGTTACCGTTTCTTGTGTCATAAACATAAAACCAAGAATAGAAGCAGACTATTTCTTCTGGGGTACATAATTCTAACCTAGTCTGTTACACTTTATATTGAAATGTTACATGATAAGCATTAAAGGAATATGAAACCCACATGTTTTCTTTCATGATTCAGATAGAGCATGCAAGTTTAAAGCAATTTTCTAATGTATTCCTATTATCAATTTTTCTTCATTCTTTTGGTATCTTTATTTGAAGAAGAAAAAAAAAATTGTAAGCTTAGGAACCGTTCCATTTTGGCTCAGCTGGGGTAGTCCTTTCTGATTGGGGGCTAAATGTAGTCCAAATTTCTGAACCAAAAATAGACCGCTCCTAAGCTTACATCCCTGCTTTTTTAACTAAAGATATTAAGAGAACAAAAAAAATATAATAGGAGTAAATGAGAACAAAGAAAAATTGATAATAGGAGTAAATTAGAAAGTTGCTTAACATTGCTGCTGTATCTGAATCATGAAAAAATATGGGTTTCATATACCACTTAAAAATAATTTATTTTGCTGAGAAGATATTGTAAAAGGCAATTATGTATAAACTGGTACACTAGCCCAGTGAGCAATCAACAGATGAAAAAAGCATGTTTAAGTCTGAGAATTTGTTATAACATAAGCAAAATAGGTTGCACACTGTCCTAGGAGCACATTCTAACATGAAATGCATGTGCATTAACCAAGCCAGGAATATATGGTCTTATGGTATTTTCTCCAAAGAGGACTTGTTAAAATGTAAATGGTCACATCCTGATCCTTTGCATTTCTTCAAAGAATATATTATTAAAGAAGATCTTTAACCTGCGGGGATTTTCGTGCTAACAGGAGGGTGCAGCTTACTGGACGCCGGTGGCAGGAACAGCTATTTTTAGTGGGTTGAAAGCTTTTTTCTCCCCACAAGGTTATAATGCCAGTGATGTTGTGGTCTGAAAATGAGATCCAAGCCCTTTATCTAAAACAAATGTATTTTTTTTCTATAACTCATCTCTTGCTGATCCTTCCAGTTATGCACTAAACATGTTACCAGGGTGTAGTTGTATAAAAAAATCTGCTTCTCCAGCATTAAATCTGCAAATAAGTATTAATTATTAAATGAAAGCATACTGAAGCATACAAGCAATATTTGCCATCTCTATGATGAACAGGAGTAGGGGAACCTATGGCATAAGTGCACTCACTACAAATTTACTGGCACACCGCCTCTGCACTGTCACCATATTGCTTGGTTTCATTGGCTGCAAGTTGTAGTGCTTAATAAATTATTTTCTTATGAATCAATCATATGTATCACTTATCAAGGTTTAATTGTTCATGCGTTGACCTCAAGTTATTAGGTTCACTTAGAATTGGTTAAATAGCAGAATATCATTTTGTGTTATGCTTTTGGTCTGGGGAATTTCTATTGGCAGATGACGTTTATCGCTGTTATGGCCTACCAGGCTTGCTTATAGACTTTAGCTTCTGTGGAATTTCTATTGGTGGGTGATTTTTATCGCTGTTCATGGCCTACCAGGCTTGCTTAGAGACTTTAGCTTCTGTGGAATTTCTATTGGTGGGTGATTTTTATCGCTGTTCATGGCCTACCAGGCTTGCTTAGAGACTTTAGCTTCTGTGGAATTTCTATTGGTGGGTGATTTTTATCGCTGTTCATGGCCTACCAGGCTTGCTTAGAGACTTTAGCTTCTGTGGAATTTCTATTGGCGGTTGAAGTTTATCGCTGTTCATGGCCTACCAGGCTTGCTTAGTGACTTTAGCTTCTGTGGAATTTCTATTGGTGGGTGATTTTTATCGCTGTTCATGGCCTACCAGGCTTGCTTAGAGACTTTAGCTTCTGTGGAATTTCTATTGGCGGTTGAAGTTTATCGCTGTTCATGGCCTACCAGGCTTGCTTAGTGACTTTAGCTTGTGTGGAATTTCTGTTGGCAGATGACGTTTATCGCTGTTCATGGCCTACCAGGCTTGCTTAGAGACTTTAGCTTGTGTGGAATTTCTGTTGGCAGATGACGTTTATCGCTGTTCATGGCCTACCAGGCTTGCTTAGAGACTTTATTTTCTGGGGAATTTCTATTGGCGGTTGACGTTTATCGCTGTTCATGGCCTACCAGGCTTGCTTAGAGACTTTAGTTTCTGGGGAATTTCTATTGGCAGATGACGTTTATCGCTGTTCATGGCCTACCAGGCTTGCTTAGAGACTTTAGCTTCTGTGGAATTTCTATTGGCGGTTGAAGTTTATCGCTGTTCATGGCCTACCAGGCTTGCTTAGAGACTTTAGCTTGTGTGGAATTTCTGTTGGCAGATGACGTTTATCGCTGTTCATGGCCTACCAGGCTTGCTTAGAGACTTTATTTTCTGGGGAATTTCTATTGGCGGTTGACGTTTATCGCTGTTCATGGCCTACCAGGCTTGCTTAGAGACTTTAGTTTCTGGGGAATTTCTATTGGCGGTTGACGTTTATCGCTGTTCATGGCCTACCAGGCTTGCTTAGAGACTTTAGTTTTTGGGTAATTTCTATTGGCGGTTGACGTTTATCGCTGTTCATGGCCTACCAGGCTTGGTTAGAGACTTTAGCTTCTGTGGAATTTCTGTTGGCAGATGACGTTTATCGCTGTTCATGGCCTACCAGACTTGCTTAGAGACTTTATTTTCTGGGGAATTTCTATTGGCAGGTGACAATTATCACTTTTCATGACTTTTCAGACTTGCTTAGAGACTTTAGCTTAGATTCAGTAAGCCAGTCTGTGAAACTAATATCAGAAAGAAACTCACCGCATCACGGCAACTGGAGGTTAATCATTTCAACTTGAAAATAGAGAGTTGTACCCAACCCCAAATCATACCTGCAACTTGTGAGTTGCTCTCAGCTCTAATTAACGAGGTAGAAACTATATGGTAACTGTTCACCTCTTTGTGAAAAAAAACAAGCTCCACTGTGAAGGGCACCAGGATCACAGAAACAGCTTTAAGATGTTACCAAATTAATGAAAATAAAACACCCTTGAAAAAACAGTCTATACCAATATATGCACACTAGATGAGAGAACCTCTTTAGGTCTTGGAATCACAAGACAACCATGATACAAGATACTTCATAGGGGCAGGGGAGTCTTTATGAAGTCTGCATGACTGGCATTAATGTAGGCGAATGATCCGACCATTCCCACTGTCACCCCTGCAAAGGTGTTCCAGACATTGCTGGTCTTGAGCAGGAAATAGCTGGTGAGCAATCACTGACTGTTCAACTCAGGAGCTACAATGCTTGTGGCTTCTGAGTGAGACTTTACCCATGTGTTTAACCTCTTTGTAAGGGATAAACACATAGTTATATGGTGAGTAGTGCAGACCATGCATTTTTTCTTTGCAATGTCCCTTTAATTGGGCATTGTTAAACAAACTAACTTTGCAGTACACACACACAAACAATGAAGTACATCCCATTGGATTACGGATCCTGACCCTGCTAAATGCTGCATACTGTTTGCTTGATCAGTGCAGGAACTTCCACAGGAAATAAGATACATACATCTCAAGAGACCTTGCTTGCAAAATAATGAAGAATTTACTGTCATAACAGGTTTGTAATGGTTTTATTTAACATGCAGAACGTCTCATCACAGTGCTTAATAGACAGCATTTATCTAATATCTATCATTTATCTCTGTTGCAATTACTCTTCTCTAAGTATTATCTGAAACCATTATGTTTATTAGTTTCTATGCATTTGATGGTTTCTCTTTCCTATGCAACATCTTCAGACATTCTGGTGAACATGCTGAAGAAGGAAAAGAAGAAGGCTCATGATGCAGTTTTGGAATTGAGTTCTTCTGGCAAGCAGCCTTATTTAGAAACACCAGAGGTCTCATATCATGCCAGAAAGCTGGGAGGGGGTCACAAGTCACCTCTACCAAGTAGTGTGCAAGACAAGAGTGACAGCAGCTCATTGGAACATCGATTCAACTCCCTTTACAGAAAAGCAGGTGTGTAAAATACTGAAAAACCAAACCGACAAACATATAGAACTGATACCTCCCAAGAGAGACATAAAACATAAAGAGATTCACAAATATTACATCAAACGACATTCCTCCCCATTTTTTTTACTTAAGACCATGGAAACGAATATAACACCAGCCAGCTACTTATATAGAAAGGTATGTGAGCTTCAGTCCAGATATATGCAGTGTCAGAGCCAGATCCGCAGAATGAAATACCTTCAGATATAGTTGGATAACAACCTTTTTCTTTAAAGTTCTCTTCAAATATGAGCAGTGCCTTGTACAACATAATGCAGAACATATACAGATGTAGTGAATGATTCCTGGTTCCCATGCCCTGATGGTGTCTGATCTTGTGGTATTATCACTTTCATTAAATCCTATGGGGTATATTGTGTTATAACAGGGTAAATTGAGTTTATTATGTATTTATCAAAAACATATTGTATATTTAATGCTACCGAGAGGCTCATTCTAATACAGAAATAAAATACTATCATTTGTAAGATGATGTTATTTTGCATACTAGTGTGTTTTGCAAACTGTGGGGTATGTTCTTAGCCATGAAATGATTTAACTGCTAAAATGTTCATAAGCATTAATGATGTCATTTGTAGTAGCAAAGCTGTGATAAGCTTTTTTAAAGGATAATAATTTACACCTATGTGTTTAATCCCCTAAGGTCCTGTTCAAAAGCCACACACCATTGCTTCTCCTAAGCAGGGCACACCAGGTGACTGGCAGCTATGTGTGTATGGCAACCATAACTGTCTAGCTGTCTGTTTCCTGCTGTAATGTGTTGTGCTTCCAATGTGGGACTTTGATCTAGCCCTTTGTGATGATAAGCTGACAAATGTTGTGTCTGTGTATACTGTTAGTGCAGGCTGTATCTGTGTATAGTAATAGTGCAGGTTTTGTCATTGTATGGTGTTAGTGCAGTCTTTGACTGTGTGTTGTGTTAGTGCAGGCTATGTCAGTGCATAGTGCTATTGCAGGCTGTGTCTTTGTGTTGTGTTAGTGCAGTCTGTGACTGTGTGTTGTGTTAGTGCAGGCTATGTCTGTGCATAGTGCTATTGCAGGCTGTCTCTTTGTGTTGTGTTAGTGCAGTCTCTGACTGTGTGTTGTGTTAGTGCAGGCTATGTGTGTGTATGGTGTTGGTGCAGGCTGTGTCTGTGTATGGTGTTAGTGCAGGCTGTCTCTGTGTATGGTGTTAGTGCAGGCTGTGTTTGTGTATAGTGTTAGTGCAGGCTGTCTCTGTGTATGATGTCAGTGCAGGCTGTCTCTGTGTATGGTGTTAGTGCAGTCTGTGTTTGTGTATAGTGTTAGTACAGGCTGTGTCTGTGTATGGTATCAGTGCAGGCTGTCTCTGTGTATGGTGTTAGTGCAGTCTGTGTCTGTATATGGTGTTTGTTCAGGTTGTGTCTGTGTATGATGTTAGTGCAGGCTTTGTCTGTGTATGGTGTTAGTGCAGGATGTGTCTGTGTCTGGTTTTAGTGCAGGTTTTGTCTGTGTATAATGTTAATGTAGGCTGTGTCTGTTTATAGTGTTAGTATAGACTGTGTCTGTGCAGGCTGTGTCTGTGTATAGTGTTAGTATAGGCTGTGTCTGTGTATTGTGTTAGTGCAGGCTGTGTATGTGTGTGGTGTTAGTACAGGATGTGTCTGTGTATTGTGTGTGTTCAGGCTGTGTCTATGTGTGGTGTTAGAACAGGTTGTGTCTGTGTTTGGTTTTAGTACAGGCTGTGTCTATGTATTGTGTTAGTGCAGGCTGTGTCTGTTTATATTGTTAGTATATACTGTGTCTGTGTATGGTGTTCGGGTCGGCTGTGTATGTTTATAGTGTTAGTGCAGGCTGTGTCTGTGTATTGTGTTAGTGTAGACTGTGTCTGTATATGGTGTTAGTGTAGTCTGTGTATGATATTAGTGCAGGCTATCTCTGTGTATGATATTAGTGCAGGGTGTGTCTGTGTATAGTGTTAATGCAGGCTCTGTCTGTGTATAGTGTTAGTGTAGGCTGTGTATGGTGTTAGTGCAGGTTGTGTCTGTGGATGGTGTTAGTGCAGGCTGTGTCTGTGGATGGTGTTAGTGTCGGCTGTGTTTATGCATGGTGTTAGTGCATGCAATGTCTGTGTATGGTGTTAGTGCAGGCTGTGTCTGTGTGTTGTGTTAGTGCAGGCTATGTCTGTGTATGGTGTTAGTGCCGGATGTGTCTGTGTATGGTGTTAGTGCAGGTTTTGTCTGTTTATAGTGTTAGTATAGACTGTGTCTGTGTATGGTGTTAGTGCAGGCTGTGTCTGTGTATGATGTTAGTGCAGGCTGTGTCTGTTTATAATGTTAGTATAAACTGTGTCTGTGTATGGTGTTAGGGCAGGCTATGTATGTTTAAATTGTTAGTGCAGGCTGTGTCTGTGTGTGGTGTTAGTGCAGGCTGTGTCTGTGTATGGTGTTAGTGCAGGCTGTGTCTATGTGTGGTGTTAGTGCAGGCTGTGTCTGTGTGTGGTGTTAGTACAGGCTGTGTCTGTGTGTGGTGTTAGTGCAGGCTGTGTCTGTGTATGGTGTTAGTGCAGGCAGTGTCTGTTTATAATTTTAGTATAGACTGTGTCTGTGTATGGTGTTAGTGCAGACTGTGTCTGTGAGTAGTGTAAGTGCAGACTGTGTCTGTGTGTGGTGTTAGTGCAGACTGTGTCTGTGTATGGTGTTAGTGCAGACTGTGTCTATGTGTGGTGTTAGTGCAGACTGTGTCTGTGTGTGGTGTTAGTGCAGGCTGTGTCTGTGTGTGGTGTTAGTGCAGTCAGTGTCTGTTTATAATTTTAGTATAGACTGTGTCTGTGTATGGTGTTAGTATAGACTGTGTCTGTGTGTGGTGTTAGTATAGACTGTGTCTGTGTGTGGTGTTAGTATAGACTGTGTCTGTGTGTGGTGTTAGTATAGACTGTGTCTGTGTGTGGTGTTAGTATAGACTGTGTCTGTGTGTGGTGTTAGTATAGACTGTGTCTGTGTGTGGTGTTAGTATAGACTGTGTCTGTGTGTGGTGTTAGTATAGACTGTGTCTGTGTGTGGTGTTAGTATAGACTGTGTCTGTGTGTGGTGTTAGTATAGACTGTGTCTGTGTGTGGTGTTAGTATAGACTGTGTCTGTGTGTGGTGTTAGTATAGACTGTGTCTGTGTGTGGTGTTAGTATAGACTGTGTCTGTGTATGGTGTTAGTATAGACTGTGTCTGTGTATGGTGTTAGTATAGACTGTGTCTGTGTGTGGTGTTAGTATAGACTGTGTCTGTGTGTGGTGTTAGTATAGACTGTGTCTGTGTGTGGTGTTAGTATAGACTGCGTCTGTGTGTGGTGTTAGTATAGACTGCGTCTGTGTGTGGTGTTAGTATAGACTGCGTCTGTGTGTGGTGTTAGTATAGACTGCGTCTGTGTGTGGTGTTAGTATAGACTGCGTCTGTGTGTGGTGTTAGTATAGACTGCGTCTGTGTGTGGTGTTAGTATAGCCTGCGTATGTGTGTGGTGTTAGTATAGATTGCGTCTGTGTATGGTGTTAGTATAGACTGCGTCTGTGTATGGTGTTAGTATAGACTGCGTCTGTGTATGGTGTTAGTATAGACTGTGTCTGTGTATGGTGTTAGTATAGACTGCGTCTGTGTGTGGTGTTAGTATAGACTGCGTCTGTGTGTGGTGTTAGTATAGACTGCGTTTGTGTGTGGTGTTAGTATAGACTGCGTCTGTGTGTGGTGTTAGTATAGACTGTGTCTGTGTGTGGTGTTAGTATAGACTGTGTCTGTGTGTGGTGTTAGTATAGACTGTGTCTGTGTGTGGTGTTAGTATAGACTGTGTCTGTGTGTGGTGTTAGTATAGACTGTGTCTGTGTGTGGTGTTAGTATAGACTGTGTCTGTGTGTGGTGTTAGTATAGACTGTGTCTGTGTATGGTGTTAGTATAGACTGTGTCTGTGTATGGTGTTAGTATAGACTGTGTCTGTGTATGGTGTTAGTATAGACTGTGTCTGTGTATGGTGTTAGTATAGACTGTGTCTGTGTATGGTGTTAGTATAGACTGTGTCTGTGTATGGTGTTAGTATAGACTGTGTCTGTGTGTGGTGTTAGTATAGACTGTGTCTGTGTGTGGTGTTAGTATAGACTGTGTCTGTGTGTGGTGTTAGTATAGACTGTGTCTGTGTATGGTGTTAGTATAGACTGTGTCTGTGTATGGTGTTAGTATAGACTGTGTCTGTGTATGGTGTTAGTATAGACTGTGTCTGTGTGTGGTGTTAGTATAGACTGTGTCTGTGTGTGGTGTTAGTGCAGGCTGTGTCTGTGTGTAGTGTTAGTGCAGGCTGTGTCTGTGTGTGGTGTTAGTGCAGGCTGTGTCTGTGTGTAGTGTTAGGGCAGGCTGTGACTGTGTGTAGTGTTAGTGCAGGATGTGTCTGTTTATATTGTTAGTATATACTGTGTCTGTGTATGGTGTTCGGGTAGGCTGTGTATGTTTATAGTGTTAATACAGACTGTGTATGTGTGTGGTGTTAGTGCAGGCTGTGTCTGTGTGTGGTGTTAGTGCAGGCTGTGTCTGTGTATGGTGTTAGTGCAGGCTGTGTCTGTGTATGGTGTTAGTGCAGGCTGTGTCAGTGTGTGGTGTTAGTTCAGGCAGTGCCTGTTTATAATTTTAGTATAGACTGTGTCTGTGTATGGTGTTAGTGCAGGCTGTGTCTGTTTATAATGTTACTACAGACTGTGTCTGTGTATGGTGTTAGGGCAGGCTGTGACTGTGTGTAGTGTTAGTGCAGGATGTGTCTGATTATATTGTTAATATATACTGTGTCTGTGTATGGTGTTCGGGTAGGCTGTGTATGTTTATAGTGTTAGTACAGACTGTGTCTGTCTGTGGTGTTAGTGCAGGCTGTTTCTGTGTGTGGTGTTAGTGCAGACTGTGTCTGTGTATGGTGTTAGTGCAGGCAGTGCCTGTTTATAATTTTAGCATAGACTGTGTCTGTGTATGGTGTTAGTGCAGGCTGTGTCTGTTTATAATGTTACTACAGACTGTGTCTGTGTATGGTGTTAGGGCAGGCTGTGACTGTGTGTAGTGTTAGTGCAGGATGTGTCTGTTTATATTGTTAGTATATACTGTGTCTGTGTATGGTGTTCGGGTAGGCTGTGTATGTTTATAGTGTTAGTACAGACTGTGTCTGTGTGTGGTGTTAGTGCAGGCTGTGTCTGTGTGTGGTGTTAGTGCAGGCTGTGTCTGCGTGTGGTGTTAGTGCAGGCTGTGTCTGTGTGTGGTGTTAGTACAGACTGTGTCTGTGTATAGTGTTAGTGCAGGATGTGTCTGTGTGTGGTGTTAGTACAGACTGTATCTGTGTATAGTGTTAGTACAGACTGTGTCTGTGTATAGTGTTAGTGCAGGCTGTGTCTGTGTGTGGTGTTAGTGCAGGCTGTGTCTGTGTGTGGTGTTAGTGCAGGCTGTGTCTGTGTGTGGTTTTAGTACAGACTGTGTCTGTGTGTGGTGTTAGTGTAGACTGTGTCTGGGTATGGTGTTAGTGCAGGCAGTGTCTGTTTATAATTTTAGTATAGACTGTATCTGTGTGTGGTGTTAGTGCAGGCTGTGTCTGTGTGTGGTGTTAGTGCAGGCTGTGTCTGTGTGTGGTGTTAGTGCAGGCTGTGTCTGCGTGTGGTGTTAGTGCAGGCTGTGTCTGTGTATGGTGTTAGTGCAGGCTGTGTCTGTGTGTGGTGTTAGTGCAGGGTGTGTCTGTTTGTTGTGTTAGTACAGGCTGTATCTGTGTGTGGTGTTAGTGCAGGCTGTGTCTGTGTGTGGTGTTAGTGCAGGCTGTGTCTGTGTGTGGTGTTAGTGCAGGCTGTGTCTGCGTGTGGTGTTAGTGCAGGCTGTGTCTGTGTATGGTGTTAGTGCAGGCTGTGTCTGTGTGTGGTGTTAGTGCAGGGTGTGTCTGTTTGTTGTGTTAGTACAGGCTGTGTCTGTGTGTGGTGTTAGTGCAGACTGTGTCTGTGTATGGTGTTAGTGCAGACTGTGTCTGTGTGTGGTGTTAGTGCAGACTGTGTCTGTGTGTGGTGTTAGTGCAGTCTGTGTCTGTGTGTGGTGTTAGTGCAGTCAGTGTCTGTTTATAATTTTAGTATAGACTGTGTCTGTGTATGGTGTTAGTATAGACTGTGTCTGTGTGTGGTGTTAGTATAGACTGTGTCTGTGTATGGTGTTAGTATAGACTGTGTCTGTGTGTGGTGTTAGTATAGACTGTGTCTGTGTGTGGTGTTAGTATAGACTGTGTCTGTGTGTGGTGTTAGTATAGACTGTGTCTGTGTGTGGTGTTAGTATAGACTGTGTCTGTGTGTGGTGTTAGTATAGACTGTGTCTGTGTGTGGTGTTAGTATAGACTGTGTCTGTGTGTGGTGTTAGTATAGACTGTGTCTGTGTGTGGCGTTAGTATAGACTGTGTCTGTGTGTGGCGTTAGTATAGACTGTGTCTGTGTGTGGCGTTAGTATAGACTGTGTCTGTGTGTGGCGTTAGTATAGACTGTGTCTGTGTGTGGCGTTAGTATAGACTGTGTCTGTGTGTGGCGTTAGTATAGACTGTGTCTGTGTGTGGCGTTAGTATAGACTGTGTCTGTGTATGGTGTTAGTATAGACTGTGTCTGTGTATGGTGTTAGTATAGACTGTGTCTGTGTATGGTGTTAGTATAGACTGTGTCTGTGTATGGTGTTAGTATAGACTGTGTCTGTGTGTGGTGTTAGTATAGACTGTGTCTGTGTATGGTGTTAGTATAGACTGTGTCTGTGTATGGTGTTAGTATAGACTGTGTCTGTGTATGGTGTTAGTATAGACTGTGTCTGTGTGTGGTGTTAGTATAGACTGTGTCTGTGTATGGTGTTAGTATAGACTGTGTCTGTGTATGGTGTTAGTATAGACTGTGTCTGTGTGTGGTGTTAGTATAGACTGTGTCTGTGTGTGGTGTTAGTATAGACTGTGTCTGTGTATGGTGTTAATATAGACTGTGTCTGTGTGTGGTGTTAGTATAGACTGTGTCTGTGTATGGTGTTAGTATAGACTGTGTCTGTGTGTGGTGTTAGTATAGACTGTGTCTGTGTGTGGTGTTAGTATAGACTGTGTCTGTGTATGGTGTTAGTATAGACTGTGTCTGTGTGTGGTGTTAGTATAGACTGTGTCTGTGTATGATGTTAGTATAGACTGTGTCTGTGTGTGGTGTTAGTATAGACTGTGTCTGTGTGTGGTGTTAGTATAGACTGTGTCTGTGTGTGGTGTTAGTATAGACTGTGTCTGTGTATGGTGTTAGTATAGACTGTGTCTGTGTGTGGTGTTAGTATAGACTGTGTCTGTGTGTGGTGTTAGTATAGACTGTGTCTGTGTGTGGTGTTAGTATAGACTGTGTCTGCGTATGGTGTTAGTATAGACTGTGTCTGCGTGTGGTGTTAGTATAGACTGTGTCTGTGTATGGTGTTAGTATAGACTGTGTCTGTGTGTGGTGTTAGTATAGACTGTGTCTGTGTATGGTGTTAGTATAGACTGTGTCTGTGTGTGTTGTTAGTATAGACTGTGTCTGTGTGTGGTGTTAGTATAGACTGTGTCTGTGTGTGGTGTTAGTATAGACTGTGTCTGTGTGTGGTGTTAGTATAGACTGTGTCTGTGTATGGTGTTAGTGCAGACTGTGTCTGTGTATGGTGTTAGTGCAGGCTGTGTCTGTGTGTGGTGTTAGTGCAGGCTGTGTCTGTGTATGGTGTTAGTATAAACTGTGTCTGTGTATGGTGTTAGTGCAGACTGTGTCTGTGTATGGTGTTAGTATAGACTGTGTCTATGTATGATGTTAGGGCCGGATATGTCTGTTTATATTGTTCTAAAGACCGTTGCTCCATAACGCTGTCCGCCTGCTCTGAGCAGGCGGACAGGAATCACCACAATTTAACCTGATCGAGTATGATCGGTTTGATTGACACCTCACTGCTAGCGGCCCATTGGCCCCGAGTCTGCAGGGGGCGGCGTTGCACCAGCAGCTCTTGTGAGCTGCTGGTGCAGTGCTGAATATGGAGAGCGTATTGCTCTCTGCATTCAGCAATGTCTGTCGGACCTGATCCGCACTCAGGTCCGACAGACATTGGTCTGACAGACATTTGATAATTCAGCCTTAGTGTGTGAGCACAGGGTGAGTGCAGGCTATGTATGAGCACAGGGTGAGTGCAGGCTATGTATGAGAACAGGGTGAGTGCAGGCTATGTGTGAGCACAGGGTGAGTGCAGGCTATGTGTGAGCACAGGGTGAGTGCAGGCTATGTATGAGCACAGGGTGAGTGCAGGCTATGTGTGAGCACAGGGTGAGTGCAGGCTATGTGTGAGCACAGGGTGAGTGCAGGCTATGTGTGAGCACAGGGTGAGTGCAGGCTATGTATGAGCACAGGGTGAGTGCAGGCTATGTGTGAGCACAGGGTGAGTGCAGACTATGTGTGAGCACAGGGTGAGTGCAGGCTATGTGTGAGCACAGGGTGAGTGCAGGCTATGTGTGAGCACAGGGTGAGTGCAGGCTATGTGTGAGCACATGGTGAGTGCAGGCTATGTATGAGCACAGGGTGAGTGCAGGCTATGTGTGAGCACAGGGTGAGTGCAGGCTATGTGTGAGCACAGGGTGAGTGCCGGCTATGTATGAGCACAGGGTGAGTGCAGGCTATGTATGAGCACAGGGTGAGTGCAGGCTATGTGTGAGCACAGGGTGAGTGCAGGCTATGTGTGAGCACAGGGTGAGTGCAGGCTATGTGTGAGCACAAGGTGAGTGCAGGCTATGTATGAGCACAGGGTGAGTGCAGGCTATGTGTGAGCACAGGGTGAGTGCAGGCTATGTATGAGCACAGGGTGAGTGCAGGCTATGTATGAGCACAGGGTGAGTGCAGGCTATGTATGAGCACAGGGTGAATGCAGGCTATGTGTGAGCACAGGGTGAGTGCAGGCTATGTATGAGAACAGGGTGAGTGCAGGCTATGTGTGAGCACAGGGTGAGTGCAGGCTATGTGTGAGCACAGGGTGAGTGCAGGCTATGTATGAGCACAGGGTGAGTGCAGGCTATGTGTGAGCACAGGGTGAGTGCAGGCTATGTATGAGCACAGGGTGAGTGCAGGCTATGTATGAGCACAGGGTGAGTGCAGGCTATGTGTGAGCACAGGGTGAGTGCAGGCTATGTGTGAGCACAGGGTGAGTGCAGGCTATGTATGAGCACAGGGTGAGTGCAGGCTATGTGTGAGCACAGGGTGGGTGCAGGCTATGTGTGAGCACAGGGTGAGTGCAGGCTATGTGTGAGCACAGGGTGAGTGCAGGCTATGTGTGAGCACAGGGTGAGTGCAGGCTATGTATGAGCACAGGGTGAGTGCAGGCTATGTGTGAGCACAGGGTGAGTGCAGGCTATGTATGAGCACAGGGTGAGTGCAGGCTATGTATGAGAACAGGGTGAGTGCAGGCTATGTATGAGCACAGGGTGAGTGCAGGCTATGTGTGAGCACAGGGTGAGTGCAGGCTATGTATGAGAACAGGGTGAGTGCAGGCTATGTGTGAGCACAGGGTGAGTGCAGGCTATGTGTGAGCACAGGGTGAGTGCAGGCTATGTGTGAGCACAGGGTGAGTGCAGGCTATGTGTGAGCACAGGGTGAGTGCAGGCTATGTATGAGCACAGGGTGAGTGCAGGCTATGTATGAGCACAGGGTGAGTGCAGGCTATGTATGAGCACAGGGTGAGTGCAGGCTATGTGTGAGCACATGGTGAGTGCAGGCTATGTATGAGCACATGGTGAGTGTAGGCTATGTGTGAGCACAGGGTGAGTGCAGGCTATGTGTGAGTGCAGGCTATGTGTGAGCACAGGGTTAGTGCAGGCTGTGTCTGTGTATTCTGTTAGTGCAGGCGTTGTCTGTGTATGATATTAGTGCAGGGTGTGTCTGTGTATAGTGTTAATGCAGGTTCTGTCTGTGTATAGTGTTAATGTAGGTTCTGTCTGTGTATAGTGTTAGTACAGACTGTGTCTGTGTGTGGTGTTAGTGCAGGCTGTGCCTGTGTTTAGTGTTAGTACAGGCTGTGTCTGTGTGTGGTGTTAGTGCAGGCTGTGTCTGTGTGTGATGTTAGTTCAGACTATGTCGGTGTATAGTGTTAGTGCAGGCTGTGTCTGTGTGTGGTGTTAGTGCAGGCTGTGTCTGTGTGTGGTGTTAGTGCAGGCTGTGTCTGTGTGTGATGTTAGTTCAGACTATGTCGGTGTATAGTGTTAGTGCAGGCTGTGTCTGTGTTTAGTGTTAGTGCAGGCTGTGTCTGTGTTTAGTGTTAGTGCAGGCTGTGCCTGTGTTTAGTGTTAGTGCAGGCTGTGTCTGTGTGTGGTGTTAGTGCAGGCTGTGTCTGTGTGTGATGTTAGTTCAGACTATGTCGGTGTATAGTGTTAGTGCAGGCTGTGTATAGTGTTAGTGCAGGCTGTGTCTGTGAGTGGTGTTAGTGCTGGTTTTGCCTGTTTATAGTGTTAGTGCAGGTTGTGTCTGTGTATGATGTGAATGCAGGCTATGTTTGAGCAGACAGTGAGTGCAGGCTATGTATGAGTACATGGTGAGTGCAGGCTATGTGTGAGAACAGGGTGAGTGCAGGCTATGTATGAGCACAGGGTGAGTGCAGGCTATGTATGAGCACAGGGTGAGTGCAGGCTATGTATGAGCACAGGGTGAGTGCAGGCTATGTGTGAGCACAGGTTGAGTGCAGGCTATGTATGAGCACAGGTTGAGTGCAGGCTGTGTGTGAGCACAGGGTAAGTGCAGGTTATGTATGAGTGCAGGCTATGTGTGATCACAGGTTGAGTGCAGGCTATGTGTGAGCACAGGGTAAGTGCAGGTTATGTATGAGTGCAGGCTATGTGTGAGCACATGGTGAGTGCAGGCTATGTATGATCACAGGGTGAGTGTAGGCTATGTGTGAGAACAGGGTGAGTGCAGGCTATGTGTAAGCACATGATGAGTGCAGGCTATGTGTGAGCACAGCGTGAGTGCAAGCTATATATGAGCATAGGGTGAGTGCAGACTATTTGTGAGCAAAAGATGAGTGCAGGCTATGTAAGAGCACAGAGTGAGTGCAGGCTATGTATGAGCACAGGTTGAGTGTAGGCTATGTGTGAGCACAGGGTGAGTGCAGGCTATGTATGAGCACAGAGTGAGTGCAGGCTATGTATGAGCACAGAGTGAGTGCAGGCTATGTATGAGCACAGGTTGAGTGTAGGCTATTTGTGAGTGCAGGCTATGTATGAGCACAGGTTGAGTGCAGGCTATGTGTGAGAACAGGGTGAGTGCAGGCTATGTATGAGCACAGGGTGAGTGTAGGCTATGTATGAGCACAGGGTGAGTGTAGGCTATGTGTGAGCACAGGGTGAGTGCAGGCTATGTGTGAGCACAGGGTGAGTGCAGGCTATGTGTGAGCACAGGGTGAGTGCAGGCTATGTGTGAGCACAGGGTGAGTGCAGGCTATGTGTGAGCACAGGGTGAGTGCAGGCTATGTGTGAGCACAGGGTGAGTGCAGGCTATGTGTGAGCACAAGGTGAGTGCAGGCTACGTGTGAGCACATGTCCATTTTTTATTTATTTTTTTAAGATCATGAGTGTTAGCTGAATGTAAAATCCTCATAAGCCTAAATGCATTATCAATATGGAGCAAAAAGAAATAAGGGGCAGTCAAGAGGTCAAATCACTTATGTTTGAGTGTGTTACTGGCAGCCGAAGAGGTGACATTTTATTTGTATGTTACTGGCAGTGAAGGAGTAAAATTACTGCTTAGTTGTGAAAAATATACATTGTGTTTTCAAGAGTGGGGTCTAAGGTAAACCTTTTGATGAGCTTGGTCTGACCTCATCTACTAATGCTGTGTATTGTTGTGGAAGACAGCTGGCAAGTCTAGTGCAGAGTGATTACTTATTATGTGTGTACAGAGTGAGTGCATGTTGTTTGTCCATAGGGTGAGTGCAGGTTATATGTGTCTGTACAGGTGAGTGTAGGCTGTGTGTGTCCAGGTGAGTGCAGGTTATGTGTTTCTGTACAGATGAGTGCAGGTTATGTATGTCTGTACATGTGAGTTAAGGCTTTGTGTTTCTATACAGGTGAGTTAAGGCTATGTGTGTCTGTTCAGGTGAGTGTAGGTTATGTGTGTCTGTACAGGTGAGTGCAGGCTATATCTGTCTGTACAGGCGAGTGCAGGCTATGTGTTTCTGTACAGGAAAAAAGTTAACTCTTTGTGTGTCTGTACATGTGACTGCAGGCTAAGTGTTTCTGTACAGTTGATTGCAGGCTATTTGTGTCTGTACAGGTAAGATAACTCTTTGTGTGTCTTTACAGGTGAGTGCAGGCTATGTGTTTCTGTACAGTTGAGTGCAGGCTATTTGTTTCTGTATAGGTGAGTTAACCCTATGTATGTATGTCTGTACAGGTGAGTGCACACTATGTGTTTCTGTACAAGTGAGTGCACACTATGTGTTTCTTTGCAGGTGAGTGCAAGCTATGAGTTTATATACAGGTGAGTTAAGTCTATGTGTTTCTTTACAGGTGAGTGCAGGCTATGTGTTTCTGTACAGTTGAGTGCAGGCTATTTGTTTCTGTATAGGTGAGTTAACCCTATGTATGTATGTCTGTACAGGTGAGTGCACACTATGTGTTTCTGTACAAGTGAGTGCACACTATGTGTTTCTGTTCAGGTGAGTGCAAGCTATGTGTTTATATACAGGTGAGTTAAGTCTATGTGTGTCTGTACAGGTGAGTGCAGACTATGAGTTTCTGTACAGGTGAGTTAAGGCTATGTGTTTCTGCCCAGATGAGTGCAAGTTATGTATTTCTATACAGGTGAGTTAAGTCTATGTGTGTCTGTACATGTGAGTGCAGGATATGAGTTTCTGTACAGGTGAGTGCAAGCTTTGTATTTCTATACAGGTGAGTTAAGTTTATGTGTGTCTGTACAGGTGAGTGCAGGCTATAGGTTTCTGTACAGGTGAGTGCAGGCTATGAATTTCTATACAGCTGAGTTAAGTCTGTGTGTCTGTACAGGTGAGTGCACTAGGATATGAGTTTATGTACAGGTGAGTGCAGGCTATGAGTTTCTATACAGCTGAGTTAAGTCTGTGTGTATGTACAGGTGAGTGCAGGATATGAGTTTCTTTACAGGTGAGTGCAGGCTATGAGTTTCTGTACAGATGAGTTAAGGCTATATGTTTCTGTACAGGTGAGTGAAGAATATGTGTGTCTGTACAGGTGAGTGCAGGATATGATTTTCTGTACAGGTGAGTTAAGGCCATGTGTTTCTGTACAGGTGAATGCAGGATGTGTTTCTGTACAGGTGAGTTAAGGCTATGTGTTTCTGTACAGGTTAGTGTAAGCTATGTGTTTCTGTACAGGTTAGTGTAAGCTATGTGTTTCTGTACAGGTGAGTTAAGGCTATGTGTTTCTGTACAGGTGAGTGCAAGCTATGTGTTTCTGTACAGGTGAGTTAAGGCCATGTGTTTCTGTACAGATGAGTGCAAGCTATGTGTTTCTATACAGGTGAGTAAAGGCCATGTGTTTCTGTACAGGTGAGTGCAGGATGTGTTTCTGTACAGGTGAGTAAAGGCCATGTGTTTCTGTACAGGTGAGTGCAAGCTATGTGTTTCTGTACAGGTGAGTTAAGGCCATGTGTTTCTGTACAGGTGAGTGCAAGCTATGTGTTTCTGTACAGGTGAGTTAAGGCCATGTGTTTCTGTACAGGTGAGTTAAGGCTATGTGTTTCTGTACAGGTGAGTTAAGGCCATGTGTTTCTGTACAGGTGAGAGCAGGATGTGTTTCTGTACAGGTGAGTGCAGGATGTGTTTCTATACAGGTGAGTGCAGGATGTGTTTCTGTACAGGTGAGTTAAAGCTATGTGTTTCTGTACAGGTGAGTTAAGGCTATGTGTTTCTGTACAGGTGAGTGCAGGATATGTTTCTGTACAGGTGAGTTAAGGCTATGTTTTTCTGTACAGGTGAATTAAGGCCATGCGTTTCTGTACAGGTGAGTTAAGGCCATGTGTTTCTGTACAGGTGAGTTAAGGCTATGTTTTTCTGTACAGGTTAGTGCAAGCTATGTGTTTCTGTACAGGTGAGTGCAAGCTATGTGTTTCTGTACAGGTGAGTTAAGGCTATGTGTTTCTGTACAGGTGAGTTAAGGCTATGTGTTTCTGTACAGGTGAGTTAAGGCCATGCGTTTCTGTACAGGTGAGTTAAGGCTATGTGTTTCTGTACAGGTGAGTGCAGGATGTGTTTATGTACAGATGAGTTAAGGCCATGTGTTTCTGTACAGGTGAGTGCAGGATGTGTTTATGTACAGTTGAGTTAAGGCTATGTTTTTCTGTACAGGTTAGTGCAAGCTATGTGTTTCTGTACAGGTGAGTGCAAGCTATGTGTTTCTGTACAGGTGAGTTAAGGCTATGTGTTTCTGTACAGGTGAGTTAAGGCTATGTGTTTCTGTACAGGTGAGTTAAGGCTATGTGTTTCTGTACAGGTGAGTGCAGGATGTGTTTATGTACAGGTGAGTTAAGGCTATGTGTTTCTGTACAGGTTAGTGTAAGCTATGTGTTTCTGTACAGGTGAGTGCAAGCTATGTGTTTCTGTACAGGTGAGTTAAGGCTATGTGTTTCTGTACAGGTGAGTGCAGGATGTGTTTATGTACAGGTGAGTTAAGGCTATGTGTTTCTGTACAGGTGAGTTAAGGCTATGTGTTTCTGTACAGGTGAGTTAAGGCTATGTGTTTCTGTACAGGTGAGTTAAGGCTATGTGTTTCTGTACAGGTGAGTTAAGGCCATGCGTTTCTGTACAGGTGAGTTAAGGCTATGTGTTTCTGTACAGGTGAGTGCAGGATGTGTTTATGTACAGATGAGTTAAGGCCATGTGTTTCTGTACAGGTGAGTTAAGGCTATGTGTTTCTGTACAGGTGAGTTAAGGCCATGCGTTTCTGTACAGGTGAGTTAAAGCCATGCGTTTCTGTACAGGTGAGTTAAGGCTATGTGTTTCTGTACAGGTGAGTGCAGGATGTGTTTCTGTACAGGTGAGTGCAGGATGTGTTTATGTACAGATGAGTTAAGGCTATGTTTTTCTGTACAGGTTAGTGCAAGCTATGTGTTTCTGTACAGGTGAGTTAAGGCTATGTGTTTCTGTACAGGTGAGTTAAGGCTATGTGTTTCTGTACAGGTGAGTGCAGGATTTGTTTCTGTACAGGTGAGTGCAGGATGTGTTTATGTACAGATGAGTTAAGGCTATGTTTTTCTGTACAGGTTAGTGCAAGCTATGTGTTTCTGTACAGGTGAGTTAAGGCTATGTGTTTCTGTACAGGTGAGTTAAGGCTATGTGTTTCTGTACAGGTGAGTTAAGGCTATGTGTTTCTGTACAGGTGAGTGCAGGATTTGTTTCTGTACAGGTGAGTTAAGGCCATGTGTTTCTGTACAGGTGAGTTAAGGCTATGTGTTTCTGTACAGGTGAGTTAAGGCTGTGTGTTTCTGTACAGGTGAGTTAAGGCTGTGTGTTTCTGTACAGGTGAGTTAAGGCCGTGTGTTTCTGTACTGTTGAGTGCATGCTATGTATTGGTGCATAGTAAGTGCTGTTTATGTGTGTAAAGGGTGAGAGCAGTGATTTACCATATTTGTAACATCTCTTAAAAATGTTTGCGCTATTTAATGCACATTATTTTAGACTTTTTATGATTTAAGAGTTCAGTATAACTTTCAATTTTATGTTGCATGGGGTCAAACACATTTATTTTAAATAATGACTTTTTGTTTTTAATGAACATATATTATTTTCAATGTTTACATAAATTCATCTGCCAAAATACATTTTATAGGCCCATGGCATCCTAATTATCTTGTCAGGAACATGCTTCCTTAGCCCTTTAAATATTATTAAACCTCCCATCACCTTAACCTTTGTTATTCAAAATGAAACCAAATTCATGACTCACCAAAGAGTTTATGTAGTTTGCACGGTCTTAAAAACACTTCACCAAGCCAGGCTTTTTTTTTTATAACTTCCACGTCTGTTTTTATTTTATTGAAATAATGAAAAGCCTTGCTTGTTCAACTCCAAGGCTTACAAAAAAGGCTATATTGTTCTCTTTAAAAACGAGCAGTCTGAACTTTTTTTTTTACGCAACTTGTATGAGTGTTCCAAATCATCACCTGGAACTATTCAGCACTCTTAAAATTCCCCCATTGACTCACCACATCCTTTAACTCTTCAAGAGACGAGCTTGGTCTGAATGATGACGCCAAAGGAATTTCTAGATGTGCCTAGAGAGGGTGACATTCTTAGGACATTCTCCCTTCGGATTCTACTCACAAAACTGCAGTTATATTTGTGATTAGATAGGTTAGGGGCTTTTTATTGTAGTTACATGCGGAATTCTCTAAAACTCATCCATTATCTGGGGTCTATATTACACCACAATTTAGTCTCTTGGGCATTTATGTGTTAGTTCACTCTTCCATTGGTGGAACATTGTCATGCGCTTTGGTGAGGCTCCTCTTCATTGCTGGGTCCTCAGATGTGCACACCTTGTCACATTGACATATACAGTGGTTTTGTCTGCACTCACACTGTACACATATAGCATCTAGTTGTCTGCGTTTGTCACAAACACACACACCCCACGTAAACTACACATCCTGCATAAACACTTAATATATATATATAATTTATTTTATTTTTTGGGGGTATCAGAGATGGCCAAAGACATAGATGAAGCTGTAATGCTTATTGGCTGACACCAGAACCAACCAGCTGATAAGTACATTGCTGCTAACTTGTTATTGAATAACTTGCTGTTGCTTTTCCATCTAAGTAGTATAAATGTTATCCTTTTGTAGACTTTCTCACCTTTAGAGAGATGTTTTTATCCCCTTGAACATTTTTATGTTGTTGTTTGCATCAGTCCTTGTACTGTTTCTTCCAGAGGGAGTTTGGAACTCTGTAGCGAGTGATGCAACAGTTGATAGGTGATCATTATGCTCTACAAGCCTGAGCAGCCCACTCTATGGTTCGTCATGGCTGGGCTGCTGATGCTGCTAGACTCCTCTACTGCATAGTAATAGCACTTGCAGATGATCGGTGCAGATCTTGTAGGGCAGAAATGTCATGAGCTAAGGTGGTATCCTATGTCACTGAGCACTTTACTACTACCGACTGTACTGCCCATGTTGGTCTATCGAGATGTCATGTCTATTTGCTGGATTATATGAACCTGTAAACAATGGGTGTAGCTGAAACACTTGCATTTACTAATTAGTAGGGGTGTCACATACTGTTGGCCCTATAGTGTATATATCTAATATATATGTGTCTGGCTCTTGGACTTTAAACACATTATCCAAGCTCTGCACTAAAGAAGAGAGACATATAGGCAGTAGAATAGTTGTTAGTGAATCTAGCCCCTGTATCCTCAGCTCATCACAAGGTTGTTCATCCATCATTCACCTGCATTTGGCTGTATTAACCACAGTGGGATTTTATGATCCAGTTATATTCCTGAGTCATTAAAGAGACAGTAAAGTCAAAATTAAATTCTCATGATTCAGAAAGAACATGCAATTTACTTCTATTACCTAATCTGCTTTATTCTCCTGTTATACTTTGTTGAAGAGTAAAGATAGGCTGATAGAAGCTTAGATGTGTGCACGTGTTTTTAGCAGTCTATGATAGCGGTATTTGCAACTATGTATAACATTGATATAAACATTGTTGCATACTCTGCTGCCAGACGGCTAAAGACATTTGCACGCTCCTGAGATCACCTCTGCTTACTCATTAACAAAGGACACCAAGAGAACAAAGCAACTGATAATATAATTACATTGGAAAGTTGTTTAAAATTCCATGTACTTTCCAATCCATTTAAGATCCATTTCGACTTTACTGCCCCTTGGTAGTGCGGCTACGTGTGATGAAAAGTTTACATTTTCCTTTTAACTTTGACGCTATACACAGGCTCTTTAATTATATACTGAAGAGTTATCATGCACAAAGAATGCACTCATCTTATTTTATATGGTTGCTGTTAGGTCAGGTTACTTTCTCATGTGCTTATTAGGCGCAACAGGCAATGTTACAAGTTTTATCTGTGATATAGCAAGAACACAGATGGGATATGATTTATGGGATTTGCAAGAAATATGCAGCTTGCTGTACTTGCATTCATCCCATGGCTTCAGGTTTGATAGCATCATTCCATTCCTTTGGCGCCAAATGCAGAACACATAAAAAATGTTTCATAGCTTTACAAACTTATGTTTCACTTGTATTTTTATAGCAGTTGATTAGGGTAGAGTCAAGACCGAGACCAAGTACAATGTTATTAACCTGTCTCCTGCTGGGCCTTGCACTACATATTGTAACTTTTTTGTCAACGGTTTGATTTATATCTTGTGTTGTATCTGACCAAACAGTTCTGTTTATTTTCACTGATATTTAAAGGGACATGAAACCTAATTTATTTTCTAAGATATGGAGAGCCCACAACATCATCAATTACTAGTGGGAATAACACTCCTGGCCAGCAGGAGGAGGCAAAGAGCACAGCAGCAAAGCTGTTAAATGTCACCTACCCATAATCCCCAGTCATTCTCTTTGCCTTCGTCAATGGAGGAGGTGATGTTTTTGTGTTTGAAGAAAATTGGTTTTCTTTCGCTACAAGCAAGATTTTTTTGGGTCTAGCCGTAGTCCACGTTAATCTCTTCAGTAGGGTAGTAGTGGCTTTAAAGAAGTTAGGAACTTGTGAGGTGGGCCTTGCTACGTTTTCCTAACAGTTTGCTGCCATATTATAGAAAGCCAGAGTAGTTTTACTCTGTTCTTTCTTTTTTCTACAGGTCCCTGTAAGGAGTATGTGTCCTTTCACACCTTGTAAGCTGTCCTCCTGCTGGACGGCTAGATTGCAGGTAAGTGCCTTTTTGTCTTCTGGGTATGGAGATAGGCGCTTAGGAAGATTGTAAAAAAGCTGTAATATTAAGGGACATGTATATCCTTTGTTCAGGATATTTAAGGCATTGAGCAGGCACTTATATTGTGATCAGAGACTTATACTTTTATTGGATCTGAAGTATATCCCCTTTTTTATTGTGGGCTGTTATTTTTAATTTTTAAATATATTTGTATTGATCATCCAGTACATAACCAATAACAACTTCCGAAAGCCTTTTACAAAATTAAAGCTTACATATTGGTAATACAAAGGTATAGGCTAACAAGTTATACATTCTGGACGTATTATTACATTTTTGTTAACTAACATTTTAACATATCAAAACCATAACCGCAGGCTAAGCATGTCATTTTCAGCAAAGAATGTGTAGTTTGTTCCAGGTCCTAGTTGTATACATAATCAGGATCAGATACAATCCTCAAATCCCATAGAACCACCAAGTACCACCCGAACAGGTGTTGTGTGATAGTGAACTCCCTCGTCCCCATCGTATTGTTATCAATAGATTGTACCTGAGAGTACAAACTCAAACATGTTAACTTTAAAGGGACACTGAACCCCAAAAAAATATGATTCAGATAGAGCATGCAATTTTAAGCAACTTTCTACTTTACTCCTATTATCATTTCTTTCATGTAATTAGCAAGAGTCCATGAGCTAGTGACGTATGGGATATACATTCCTACCAGGAGGGGCAAAGTTTCCCAAACCTTAAAATGCCTATAAATACACCCCTCACCACACCCACAATTCAGTTTTTACAAACTTTGCCTCCGATGGAGGTGGTGAAGTAAGTTTGTGCTAGATTCTACGTTGATATGCGCTCCGCAGCAAGTTGGAGCCCGGTTTTCCTCTCAGCGTGCAGTGAATGTCAGAGGGATGTGAAGAGAGTATTGCCTATTTGAATGCAGTGATCTCCTTCTACGGGGTCTATTTCATAGGTTCTCTGTTATCGGTCGTAGAGATTCATCTCTTACCTCCCTTTTCAGATCGACAATATACTCTTATATATACCATTACCTCTGCTGATTCTCGTTTCAGTACTGGTTTGGCTTTCTACAAACATGTAGATGAGTGTCCTGGGGTAAGTAAATCTTATTTTCTGTGACACTCTAAGCTATGGTTGGGCACTTTTTTATAAAGTTCTAAATATATGTATTCAAACATTTATTTGCCTTGACTCAGAATGTTCAACATTCCTTATTTTTCAGACAGTCAGTTTCATATTTGGGATAAATGCATTTGTTTCAATCATTTTTTCTTACCTTAAAAAATTTGACTTTTTCCCTGTGGGCTGTTAGGCTCGCGGGGGCAGAAAATGCTTCATTTTATTGCGTCATTCTTGGCGCGGACTTTTTTGGCGCAAAATTTTTTTTCTGTTTCCGGCGTCATACGTGTCGCCGGAAGTTGCGTCATTTTTTTACGTTTTTTTTGCGTCAAAAATGTCGGCGTTCCGGATGTGGCGTCATTTTTGTCTCCACATTATTTAAGTCTCATTATTTATTGCTTCTGGTTGCTAGAAGCTTGTTCACTGGCATTTTTTTCCCATTCCTGAAACTGTCATTTAAGGAATTTGATCAATTTTGCTTTATATGTTGTTTTTTTCTTTTACATATTGCAAGATGTTCCACGTTGCAACTGAGTCAGAAGATACTTCAGGAAAATCACTGCCCAGTGCTGGAGCTACCAAGCTAAGTGTATCTGCTATAAACTTTTGGTATCTGTTTCTCCAGCTGTTGTTTGTATTGCATGTCATGTCAAACTTATTAATGCAGATAACATTTCCTTTAGTAGTGTTACATTACCTGTTGCTGTTCCGTCAACATCTAATTTTCAGAGTGTTCCTGATAACATAAGAGATTTTATTTTTTAAATCCATTAAGAAGGCTATGTCTGTTATTTCTCCTTCTAGTATACATAAAAATCTTTTAAAACTTCTCTTTTTTCAGATGAATTTTTAAATGAACATCATCATTCTGATACTGATAATGGTTCTTCTGGTTCAGAGGTTTCTGTCTCAGAGGTTGATGCTGATAAATCTTTGTATTTGTTCAAGATGGAATTTATTCGTTCTTTACTTAAAGAAGTATTATTTGCATTAGAAATAGAGGATTCTGGTCCTCTTGATACTAAATGTAAACGTTTAAATAAGGTTTTTAAATCTCCTGTAGTTATTCCAGAAGTGTTTAATCTCCCTGATGCTATTTCTGAAGTAATTTCCAGGGAATGGAATAATTTGGGTAATTTATTTACTCCTTCTAGACGTTTAAGCAATTATATCCTGTGCCATCTGACAGATTAGAGTTTTTTGGGACAAAAATCCCTAAGGTTATGGGGCTGTCTCTACTCCTGCTAATGTACTACTATTCCTACGGCAGATAGTACTTCATTTAAGGATCCTTTAGATAGGAAAATTGAATCCTTTCTAAGAAAGCTTACTTATGTTCAGGTAATCTTCTTAGACCTGCTATATTTTTAGCGGATGTTGCTGCAGCTTCAACTTTTTGGTTAGAAGCTTTAGCGCAACAAGTAACAGATCATAATTTTATAGCATTATTATTATTCTATAACATGCTAATAATTTTATTGGTGATACCATCTTTTGATATCATTAGAGTTGATGTCAGGTATATGTCTCTAGCTATTTTAGCTAGAAAAGCTTTATGGATTAAACTTGGAATGCTGATATGTCTTCTAAGTCAACTTTGCTTTCCCTTTCTTTCCAGGGTAAATAATCATTTTCGTTCCTTTCCTCACAACAAGGAACAAAAGCCTGATCCTTCATCCTCAGGAGCGGTATCAGTTTGGAAACTATTTCCAGTTCGGAATATATCCAAGCCTTATAGAAACCTATAGCCAGCTCCTAAGTACCTATGAAGGTGCGGCCCTTATTCCAGCTCAGCTGGTATGGGGCAGATTACGTTTTCTTCAAAGAAATTTGGATCAATTCCGTTCTCAATCTCTGGTTTCAGAACATTGTTTCAGAAAGGTACTGAATTGGCTTCAAGTTAAGGCCTCCTGCTAAGAGATTTTTTTCTTTCCCGTGTCCCAGTTAACACAGCAAGGCTCAGCATTTCTGAAATGTGTTTCAGATCTAGAGTTGGCTGGAGTAATTATGCCAGTTCCAGTTCTGGAACAGGGGCTGGGGTTTTATTTTATCTCTTCATTGTACCAAAGAAGGTCAATTCCTTCAGACCAGTTCCGGATCTATCATTATTGAATCGTTATGTTAGGATACCAACATTCAAGATGGTTACTGTAGGACTATCCTGCCTTTTGTTTAGCAAGGGCATTATATGTCTACAATAGATTTACAGGATGTGTATCTGCATATTCCGATTCATCCAGATCACTTTTTGTGTCTGAAATTCTCTTTTTAGACAAGCATTACCAGTTTTGTGGCTCTACCGTTTGGCCTAGCCTCAGTTCCAAGATTTTTTTTCAAAGGTTCTCGGTGCCCTTCTTTCTGTAATCATAGAACAGGGTTTTGGTATTTCCTTATTTGGACGATATCTTGGTACTTGCTCAGTCTTCTCATTTTCGAAGAATCTCATACGAATCGACTTGTGTTGTTTCTTCAAGTTCATGGTTGGAGGATCAATTTACCAATCAGTTCATTGATTCCTCAGACAAGGGTAACCTTTTTAGGTTTCTAGATAGATTCAGTGTCCATGACTCTGTCCTTGTCAGACAAGAGAAGTTTAACATTGATATCAGCTTGTCAAAACCTTCAGTCACAATCATTCCCTTTGGTAGCCTTATGCATGGAAATGTTAGGTCTTAGGACTGCCGCATCAGATGCGATCTCCTTTGCTCGTTTTCACATGCGACCTCTTCAGCTCTGTATGCTGAATCAATGGTGCAGGGATTACTCAAAGATATCTCAATTAATATCTTTAAACCAATTTTACGACACTCTCTGACATGGTGGACAGATCACCATCGTTTAGTTCAGGGGGCTTCTTTGTTCTTCCGACCTGGACTATAATCTCAACATATGCAAGTCTTACAGGTTGGGGAGCTGTGTGGGGGTATCTGACGGCACAAGGGGTTTGGGAATCTCAGGAGGTGAGATTTCCGATCAATATTTTGGAACTCCGTGCAATTTTCAGAGCTCTTCAGTCTTGGCCTCTTCTGAGAGAGAGTTGTTCATTTGTTTTCAGATAGACAATGTCACAAATGTGGCATACATCAATCATCAAGGAGGGACTCACAGTCCTCTGGCTATGAGAGAAGTATCTCAAATTTTGGTTTGGGCGGAATCCAGCTCCTGTCTAATCTCTGCGGTTCATATCCCAGGTATGGACAATTGGAAAGCGGATTATCTCAGTCGCCAAACGTTGCACTTGGGCGAATGGTCTCTTCACCCAGAGGTATTTCCTCAGATTGTTCAAATGTGGGAACTCCCAGAAATAGATCTGATGGCTTCTCATCTAAACAAGAAACTTCCCTGGTATCTGTCCGGATCCCGGGATCCTCGGGCGGAGGCAGTGGATGCATTTTTTACTTCCTTGGAAGTATCATCCTGCCTCTATCTTTCCGCCTCTAGTTTTTCTTCCAAGAGTAATCTCCAAGATTCTGAAGGAATGCTTGTTTGCTCTGCTGGTAGCTCCGGCATGGCCTCACAGGTTTTGGTATGCGGATCTGGTCCGGATGGCCTCTTGCCAACCGTGGACTCTTCCGTTAAGACCAGACCTTCTGTCGCAAGGGCCTTTTTTCCATCAGGATCTGAAATCCTTAAATTTAAAGGTATGGAGATTGAACGCTTGATTCTGGGTCAAAGAGGTTTCTCTGACTCTGTGATTAATACTATGTTACAGGCGCGTAAATCTGTATCTAGAGAGATATATTATAGAGTCTGGAAGGCTTATATTTCTTGGTGTCTTTCTCATCATTTTTTGGCATTCTTTTAGAATACCGAGAATTTTACAGTTTCTTCAGGATGGTTTAGATAAGGGTTTGTCCGCAAGTTCCTTGAAAGGTCAAATCTCTGCTCTTTCTGTTCTTTTTCATAGAAAGATTGCTATTCTTCCTGATATTCATTGTTTTGTACAAGCTTTGGTTCGTATAAAACCTGTCATTAAGTCAATTTCTCCTCTTTGGAGTTTGAATTTGGTTCTGGGGGCTCTTCAAGTTCCTCCGTTTGAACCTATGCATTCATTGGACATTAAATTACTTTCTTGGAAAGTTTTGTTCCTTTTGGCAATCTCTTCTGCCAGAAGAGTTTCTGAATTATCTGCTCTTTCTTGTGAGTCTCCTTTTCTGATTTTTCATCAGGATAAGGCGGTGTTGCGAACTTCTTTTGATTTTTTACCTAAAGTTGTGAATTCCAACAACATTAGTAGAGATTTTGTGGTTCCTTCATTATGTCCTAATCCTAAGAATTCTAGGGAGAAATCGTTGCATTCTTTGGATGTTGTTAGAGCTTTGAAATATTATGTTGAAGCTACTAAGTCTTTCCGTAAGACTTCTAGTTTATTTGTTATCTTTTCCGGTTCTAGAAAAGGCCAGAAAGCTTCTGCCATTTCTTTGGCATCTTGGTTGAAATCTTTATTTCATCATGTTTATGTCGAGTCGGGTAAAACTCCGCCTCCAAGGATTACAGTTCATTCTACTAGTTCAGTTTCTACTTCCTGGGCGTTTAGGAATGAAGCTTCGATTGATCAGATTTGCAAAGCAGCAACTTGGTCCTCTTTGCATACTTTTTCTAAATTCTACCATTTTGATGTGTTTTCTTCTTCTGAAGCAGTTTTTGGTAGAAAAGTACTTCTGGCAGTGGTTTCAGTTTGAATCTTCTGCTTATGTTTTTCATTAAACTTTATTTTGGGTGTGGATTATTTTCAGCAGGAATTGGCTGTCTTTATTTTATCCCTCCCTCTCTAGTGACTCTTGTGTGGAAAGATCCACATCTTGGGTAGTCATTATCCCATACGTCACTAGCTCATGGACTCTTGCTAATTACATGAAAGAAAACATAATTTATGTAAGAACTTACCTGATAAATTCATTTCTTTCATATTAGCAAGAGTCCATGAGGCCCGCCCTTTTTTGTGGTGGTTATGATTTTTTTGTATAAAGCACAATTATTCCAATTCCTTATTTTATATGCTTTCGCACTTTTTTCTTATCACCCCACTTCTTGGCTATTCGTTAAACTGAATTGTGGGTGTGGTGAGGGGTGTATTTATAGGCATTTTAAGGTTTGGGAAACTTTGCCCCTCCTGGTAGGAATGTATATCCCATACGTCACTAGCTCATGGACTCTTGCTAATATGAAAGAAATGAATTTATCAGGTAAGTTCTTACATAAATTATGTTTTTTCTTTGTTCTCTTGCTATCTTTATTTGAAAAAGAAGGCATCTAAGCTAAGGAGCCAGCAAATATTTGTTTCCGAACCATGGGCAACACTTGTTTATTGGTGCTGTCCAATCAGCAAGGGCAACCCAGGTTGTTCACCAAAAGTGGGCCGGCATATAAACTTACATTCTTGCTTTTCAAATAAACATACCAAGAGAATGAAGAAAATTTTATAATAAGAGTACATTAGAAAGTTGCTTAAAATTGCATGCTCTATCTGAATCATGAAATAAAAAAATTGGGTTCAGTGTCCCTTTAAGTAATAATACTCTTCTAAACATAATATTTCATTACAGTTGTGAACCCATTGTGCTGTATCTGGTATGTCTTGTCATTTCCATTTCTGGGACAATAACAATTTCATGTTGTTGCTTAAAATATTAAACATTTTTTTTTTTTTTTGTGCTGTACTAAATTTTCTGGGCGTGCTATGAAATAGCCATAAGCATGAATCCATCGGTAATGGTCTTTCTAATACTTTAGGGGATCCTGCTGCTACACTCACCCATATAGGAGCAATACTGGTGCAGGTCCACCATATGTGGGTCATTGTCCCTATCTCAGAGCTGCATCTCCAACATTTATTACTTTGTGTGTGGAATAACTTTTGGATTCTTAATAGGGTCATGTACCACCTATGCATGATTTTTAAATTAAGCTCTATCAATTGTGCTGAAATAGATGATTTCATGATATTGTGAAAGATTCCCCTTGCCTCCACCTGAGTGATCTCTGTGTCCAACTGGCTATTCCATCTTTCCAAGTAATATTGGACATGTCCCGAGAGAGGTTGTTGTAATAATTTATATATAAGGGATAGAGAATGTGGTATTGGATTTTTAGCAATGCATATATTCTCAAATGAAGTCAGGGGCCTCCTATCTTTGTTTTTAGAGATTAAAGATATGCATTGGTGATAGAATAGCCAAAACCTTGAAAGACAGATATACCATCATCAAGTAGTTTTTTTAGCTGAGTGGATTTTAGTTTCATTATCCACTTGAAACACCAGTATGGTCCTAACTGTTGTTCCCAGCTGTTGCTGCTGTAAGTGTGATCCTGGGATAAACTCCCTTTTTCCAAATGGAGGTGTCAAAGGGGAGTTTTTAGATGATATGTGTGGACATTTTGATATGACGTTACGCTACACTTTAAATGTTTCTGAGCTCAATGAGTTTAAAATGTTATTTTGAGGTGGTAGTCCCAAATTGGTCCAGCATTGGGACCCTGAAAGACTGATGTTTGACCTTTCATGTTCTATTTATACTTGTATCTTTTTTTGATGGTTATAGAACCACTCAAGTACACGTTGTGAAAATATGGCTTACTATACTTTGACAGGTCAGGGACCCCCAAAACCCTCTGCTGCATAGGTAGACACAAAATACTTTTATTTATCCTAGCATTTTTTTATTCCCATATAAACTCTAGTATTTTTTATTGTAATTATGGCAGGAAGTTGTAAGGGAGAGGGATAGGTAGGGCATGTAAAATGTACAATATGCGTGGTAGGACATTAATTTTAAAGATGTTGATTCTTCCTATTCAAGTTGTGTGCAGAGATTTCCAGGATGACAGATCTGCTAGTATTTGCATTTGTAAAGGGATATAGTTAGTCTGAAATAAGTCTTGTATTCTGTCCTTAGGTAGAGCCCTAGATATTTTAAATATTTTTTTTGCCATTTAAAGGGACATACCTTTTTTATCTGAGTTAAGTGTGTATGGGGGAGTAGAGATATTAAGCATCTCCAATTTTGACTTATTTATCAACAAGTTTGACGCCTTTTGGAACTCTTCCAGGCATTGTAATATTATGGGCATCAAGGAAATGGGGTTTGTAAGGGTAAATAAGATATCATCCGCATATAACATAATTTTATAATCAGTGCCCCTAATCTTTATTCCCCTAATATCTGGGTTGGCTCTAATTGCTGAAGCTAAGGCTTCTACTGCACATGCGAACAATAGCGGGGACAGGGGACACCCCTGTCTTGTTCCATTGTGAATCAGGAAAGGTCGGGATAGGACACCATTAAATCTCACTTGTGCTGACGGGGAGCTATATAATGCAAATACTTTTGATATGAATTAAGTCTCTAAGCCAAATTTTTCCACCACTGTTCCCAGAAATCTCCAGCGGACGCGGTGGAACACTTTCTCTGTGTCCATGGAGATCATGATTCTATCAAGTCAATGGCTCTCACAGAGTTGTCCCTTGCTTCTTTGTTAACCACAAACTCCACTTGGTCCCTAGCAATTATTTTTGGGATAATGGAATTCAGTCTTATGGCCAGTAGTTTTGCATAAATGTTTGTGTTATAGAGAGATATGGGCCTAAAATTTTCCACTTTGTTTGTATTTTCCCCAGCTTTGGGAGCACTACTATGTGTGCAGCTAAGGATTCATCCAAAAACAGAGTTTTATCAGCTATAGCCTGAAATAATTTTAGTAAATGTGGAGTAATGATATTTATACATTTTTTATAATAATATGTCATGTATCAATCCGGACCCGGGATTTCTCTGAAGGGGGATCTTTAATTATCCTTTTTAATTTGTTTTCTGTAAACGGTTCACTGAGGTGAACCCTATCTGACTCTCTTATATGAGGTAGGTCTAGTGTGTCTAGAAATGTATTAATGCTTTCTATGGGATGTTCCTTTAAATTATAAAGTTTTTCATAATATGCCCGAAAATCCTCAGCTCAGAGGAGGTCCTTTCTTTCCATTTTGAGTCAGAGACCCTTAGGATGTATATCTTATTTGTTTTGCGCTTGACCTTTCTAGCAAATAATCTACTACATTTAGGCTCTCAATCTAGACAATCCCTTTTTTTCTTATGCTATCATGCAAGTTATTTGACTGGGAGCCAAGATGTCTGCCTTCACAGTCCTAGCCTACAGGGCTTGGTGGCTTTAGTCTTGGTCAACTGATGTTTTCCAAGTTTCTGGCCTTTCCTTAGAAGGGATTGACCTTGTTTGGTCCTGGTCTGGCAGAAATGATTTCTGATATTTCGGGTGGAAAAGGGTCTTTCTACCACAAGACAAGAAGATCGGACCTATAGGATGTGTTCAAAATTAGGTCTTCCTTTCTCTCTTCCAAGCAGGAACAGTCCAAGTCTTCTTGGAAACCCAATCAGTCTTGGAACACGGGGAAGCAATCTAAGAAACCCGCAGCTGAGTCTAAATCAGCATGAAGGGTTTGCACCCGATCCGGGATCGGATCAAGTTGGGGGGTAGACTTTCTCTATTTAATCACGCATGGATATGATATGTCCCAGGTCCCTGGGCTGTGGACACAGTATCTCAGGGTTACAACCTAGAAGGTTCCACCTCTCAAGATTATCTGCAGTCCAGATAAAAAGAGAGGCATTATTGAATTCCGTTCGTGAGCTTTCTTCCCTGGGAGGGATAGTTCCAGTTTCTGTAAGGGAACAAGGTTTAGGATTTTATTAAATTCTGTTTGTGGTTCCCAAAAAAAGAGGGAAAATTTTGTTCTATTCTAGACCTAAAGTGTCTCAACAAGTTTCACAGGGTACCGTCCTTCAAAATGGAAACCATTTGTTTCATTCATCCCTCGGTCTAAGAGGGTCAGTTCATGACGACCATATACTTGAAGTATGCATATTTTCATGTTCCCATCCACAGGGATTATCACAAGTTCCTGAGATTCACATTTCTAGATTAGCAGTGATCAAACACTTTCATTTTGTGGCTCTCCTGTTTGACCTTGCTACAGCTCCCAGAATTTTGTTAAAGGTTCTGGGGGCTCTCTTAGCTCCCTACCCGGACGACATATTGGTTCAGGCGCCATCTTTTCAACATGCAAACTCTCATACAGAGATCTTGTTGTCTTTTCTATGTTTCCACGAATGGAAAGTGAATCTGGAAAAGAGTTCCCTGGTTCCAGCTACAAGGGTCATTTTCTTAGGTACCGTAATAGATTCCCTGTATATAAAAAACATTCTGACAGAGGTCAGAAAATACAAAATTATTTCCTCTTGCCTCTCTCTGCAGTCTACTGTTCGGCCATCAGTGGCTCAATGTACAGGGAGGTCAGAATTATTAGGCAAATGAGTATTTTGACCACATCATCCTCTTTATGCATGTTGTCTTACTCCAAGCTGTATAGGCTTGAAAGCTTACTACCAATTAAGCATATTAGGTGATGTGCATCTCTGTAATGAGAAGGGGTGTGGTCTAATGACATCAACACCCTATATCAGGTGTGCATAATTATTAGGCAACTTCCTTTCCTTTGGCAAAATGGGTCAAAAGAAGGACTTGACAGGCTCAGAAAAGACAAAAATAGTGAGATATCTTGCAGAGGGATGCAGCACTTTTAAAATTGCAAAGCTTCTGAAGCGTGATCATCGAAGTATCGAACAATCAAGCGTTTCATTCAAAATAGTCAACAGGGTCGCAAGAAGCGTGTGGAAAAACCAAGGCGCAAAATAACTGCCCATGAATTGAGAAAAGTCAAGCGTGCAGCTGCCAAGATGCCACTTGCCACCAGTTTGGCCATATTTCAGAGCTGCAACATCACTGGAGTGCCCAAAAGCACAAGGTGTGCAATACTCAGAGACATGGCCAAGGTAAGAAAGGCTGAAAGACGACCACCACTGAACAAGACACACAAGCTGAAATGTCAAGACTGGGCCAAGAAATATCTCAAGACTGATTTTTCTAAGGTTTTATGGACTGATGAAATGAGAGTGAGTCTTGATGGGCCAGATGGATGGGCCCGTGGCTGGATTGGTAAAGGGCAGAGAGCTCCAGTCCGACTCAGACGCCAGCAAGGTGGAGGTGGAGTACTGGTTTGGGCTGGTATCATCAAAGATGAGCTTGTGGGGCCTTTTCGGGTTGAGGATGGAGTCAAGCTCAACTCCCAGTCCTACTGCCAGTTTCTGGAAGACACCTTCTTCAAGCAGTGGTACAGGAAGAAGTCTGCATCCTTCAAGAAAAACATGATTTTCATGCAGGACAATGCTCCATCACACGCGTCCAAGTACTCCACAGCGTGGCTGGCAAGAAAGGGTATAAAAGAAGAAAATCTAATGACATGGCCTCCTTGTTCACCTGATCTGAACCCCACTGAGAACCTGTGGTCCATCATCAAATGTGAGATTTACAAGGAGGGAAAACAGTACACCTCTCTGAACAGTGTCTGGGAGGCTGTGGTTGCTGCTGCACACAATATTGATGGTGAACAGATCAAAACACTGACAGAATCCATGGATGGCAGGCTTTTGAGTGTCCTTGCAAAGAAAGGTGGCTATATTGGTCACTGATTTGTTTTTGTTTTGTTTTTGAATGTCAGAAATGTATATTTGTGAATGTTGAGATGTTATATTGGTTTCACTGGTAAAAATAAATAATTTAAATGGGTATATATTTGTTTTTTGTTAAGTTGCCTAATAATTATGCACAGTAATAGTTACCTGCACACACAGATATCCCCCTAAAATAGCTAAAACTAAAAACAAACTAAAAACTACTTCCAAAAATATTCAGCTTTGATATTAATGAGTTTTTTGGGTTCATTGAGAACATGGTTGTTGTTCAATAATAAAATTAATCCTCAAAAATACAACTTGCCTAATAATTCTGCACTCCCTGTATGGAGGTAATTGGTCTGATAGTCGCTTCCATGGACATCATTCCCTTTTGCTGACCAAAATTATCCAAAACAAAAAAAATTATTTCTATTCTAATATCCTTAAAAAAATATATACATATTCTATAATAAACTACCAAATGCCCTTAAAAGGGCCTTTTGTAGGGCATTGCCCTAAAGTTAACACCCCCTAACAGTATACAAATCCCACCCCCCCCAAATCCACAAAATAAAAATAAAGTAAAACCTAATCTACCCATTGCCGTGAAAAGGGCCTTTTGTAGGGCATTTCCCTAAGTTAAACAGCTCTTTTACCTGGAAAAAAAATAAAAAAAAAATATACAAATACCCACTAACATTACAAACCCACCCCCAAACCCACAAAATAAAAAAAAAAACTATCTAAAAAAACCTAATCTACCCATTGCCCTGAAAAGGACATTTGTATGGGCATTGGCCTTAAAAGGGCATTTAGCTCTTTTGCTGCTCAAACCCTAATCTAAAAAAAAAAAAAACCCACCCAAAAAACCCTTTAAAAGAAAAACCTAACACTAACCCCCGACGATCCTCTTACAGTTTTTGAAGTCCTGCTTGAACGATCTTCATCCAGGCGGCGAGAAGTCTTCATCCAGACGGCCTCTTCTATCCTCATCCAGGCGGCAAAGTCCTCATCCAGGTGGTGAGAATTTTTCATCCAGATGGCCTTTTCTATCTTCATCCAGGCGGCATCTTCTATCTTGATCCCAACGGCGCAGAACGGGTGCATCCTGAAGACATCCGGCGCGGAGCATCCTCTTCATATGGTCACCACCGTACACTGAATCTTCAATGCAAGGTACACGATTCAAGATGGCGTCCCTTGCATTCCTATTGGCTGAAAATTTTTAATCAGCCAATAGGAATTAGAGCTGCTAAATTCCTATTGGCTGTTCAAATCATCCAATGGAATGAGAGCTGCTTAAATCCTATAGTTTGTAATTTTTAGAGTAGTGCTAGGATTTTTTAATGTGTATTTTAGTTTAATTTAATTGGTAGTTAGTTTAATGATAGTTCAATAATTATATTAGTTTAATTGTTAGTTTAAACTTAGTTTTTTAATTTGACAGGTAAATTTTAATTTAATTTAAGATAGGGAAATTGTAATCTTAATATAAAGTTAGGGGGGGCGTTAGGTTTAGGGGTTACTTGTTTAATTTAGTTTATTGCGATGTGGGGGGCTTTCAGTTTAGGGGTTAATAGTTTACTTTAGTATATTTCATTGTGGGGGGCTTATGGTTTAGGGGTTAATAGGTTTATTATAGTGGTGGCGGTGGGGGGCTTAATAACTTTAGTATAGTGGGGGCAATGTGGGCGGACGGCAGATTAGGGGTTAATATTATTTAAAATTGTGTTTGTGATGCGGGAGGTCAGCGGTTTAGGGGTTAATAACTTTAATATAGTGTCAACAATCTCATGGAGTGACTGAATAGGGGTTAATTTGTATTAGTGGTGTCGATATCAGGAGCGGCAGATTAGGGATTAATAGGTTTAATATAGTGTTTGCAATGCGGGAGGGCCTTGGTTTAGGGGTTAATAGGTAGTTTATGGGTGTTTAGAGTACTTTGTAGCAGTTTAGTTATGAGTTTTGTGTAACAGTTTTGTAGCGTAAAACGCATAACTACTGACTTTAGATTGCGGAATGGATCATGTCGGTATAGGCTGTAACACAAGCTTTTTAGTGGGACTGACGTTGCGGTACAGGCTAAAAGGCTTGCAGTACAGCTATACTGTCAAGACTTGTAATGGCTGCAGTGCTGTTTTAACGCTGAAATGGCCATTTTTTCAGCGTTAAAACACGAACGCAAAACTCGTAATCTAGAAAAATA
Source organism: Bombina bombina (assembly GCF_027579735.1). NCBI lineage: Eukaryota > Metazoa > Chordata > Amphibia > Anura > Bombinatoridae > Bombina > Bombina bombina. The sequence continues at coordinate 1,194,981,892 of NC_069502.1, forward strand.
TTAGGTAGATTGGGTTGTGGGGCTTTGGCGGTTTAGGGGTTAATTAGTTTGCTAATAGTTGCAATGTTGGGGGATGGCGGATAAAGGGGATTTGGCGTGCCGGTTTAATTTTTTGTAGGTGGGTTAGATTTTTAAGTGCAAATTAAAAAAAACTGTGTTTTTAACTTAGGCGCCGGCAGATCATATACTGCTGTAGGTCACTGGAGACTCCAGAAATGTGTATTTCCAAACATTTCTGAACCTCACCAGTTTATGTGACTTACGGCAGTATGTCATCTGTCGGCACCATTTATGTGATTCACCCAATGTGCAAGGTAAATTTACCGGCGACGGGGATTTCAGCAGTTGCGCTGAAACTTATGCCGTATATGTAATCTCAGCCCTAGTCTTCATGAGTGCTAACAGGAGAAGAAGAGAATAGTTACAGGAACTGCTGTTAATTATAAGGACTTGGATAAGGTAATTTATTTTGAGATTTTACATTTTGGAATTGCCAGTGAGGCTAATACAGACCTTTTGGGTAAAGTGATGTTTCAGTGAATAAAAATTGTAGCTTAAACCAAACCTCACTGCTTCATTGTAGTTGAACACTTTGTCTTCTTGGGGGATCTCACCAACCTCTGATAGAAAGCCAATGAGGTTGCGCTAAACAGCATGAATATATAAATTAACCACAGTATTAAATGTTAAATATCTGTAATAATTTATTAGAAATAAAACCACATGATGTCTACGGTGCACATCAAAATGTAAAACATCTGTTTCTTCCACATATATTTTTAGTCATTCCTCATACATCCTTATCGGTGAGACTTGATGTGCACTATAAATATGTGGTTTATGTATATGGTCATGTATTTTAACTTAACCTCACTTCAGCACAGTACTTTTTTTTTACACTTCTTTTGGTGAGCAATCCTTTTTAGGTGTGCTGTGTATATCTATCTATCTATATATCTATCTATCGCCAAATATTAAGGGAGAGCTATAGGTTTAACCTTTTCTTTGGCCATACAGCAGGATTCTCCCATATGGAGGAGTGCTGCAAATCAAAAGTAAAGCGATATATGTCTAAATTCTGCTATCTAGGTCCCAGAGGAAGCTTTCACCTAATAGACCAGTAGGTACTTACTCTTTTAGAAGTATTCACTAAGCACCAGACAAGGAGGAAATACAGAATTGCCAAAATTGAGACACACTATTGTCTTTGTAGGTGAGGATACATCCATAGGTAGGTATAATTCCAGTGGTAGTTCAGGTCCCACTGTATGAAGTTAAATCTTTGCACCACCTGAAAGGAGCTGCCATACAAATTCAGTCAAGATATCTTTCCATAACATAGCAAAATCTACTCCCTCCATAGTGGGCACGCTGAATGCCGTAGCTATGCCTTGTATATTTCATCATAGATTTAAATAAAAAAAAAAATCCACAAATGTCAGCAGTAATATAATCCAAGTAAGTAGTAACATGTCTAATATATAAAATAACATTATTTAGGCCTCTCAGAAGTATAAATGGATACTATTGGTTGTTAAGTCACCATTGAGACTTGTCTCACTGATTGATATAGGCCTCCTTCTTTTACTATTCATAATAGAGAGACTCCAGAATTTAGCTAAACCTAATCTGCATACATAAATTATATGATAAATCCAGTGTGTATGGATGTTGCCTTTAAAGGGATATGAAATCCACATTTTGTTTTTCTTTCATATAGAGCAGCAATTTTAAGCAAATTTCTAATTGACTCCTATTTTCAATTTCAATCTTATTAGTAAAAAGTACAATAACATAAGTCAAATATTAATACAATTATACAGGTGCCACATGTGAGACACAAGTTCATTCTAGTGATGCACAGATGTGCAGGTGCAGCAGGCTGTGTGTTTTGTGTGCCTTAATTTGCTTATGCACACAATCTTTGTTGAAGTGATTTATTCTTCCTTTTAAAGGGATATGAAACTCAACATTTTTCTTTCATGATTCATGTAAATAATACAATTTTAACTGACCACCTTGCTTTTCAACAAAAGATAACAAAAAATTATAAAAAAATTGATAATAGAAGTAAATTGGAAATATGTTTTCTATTATATGTTTTTTCTGAATCATAGAAGAAAAAATATGGGTTTTATGTCCCTTTAACACGTACACCATGCTATATCCATATCACATTTTGAATTCTCTCTTGTATAGTCATAGAATATTTGGAAATGGGAGATATTAAAAAAAAAATGATTCTGCATTTAAAATAAGGTTATTAGGAGTGCTGGGAAGGATGGGAGACATTTTTCTTAAAGGGATAGAAAGATCAAAATTGAAATGTGAGTGGATGCATTTCAATTTTAAACAGAAACCTTTTAGCAATACACTTCCAGTAGCAAAAACACTTCTAGTTTAAGTTAGTACTACTTCTCAGTGGCATACGTAAATATGCTGTGAGGGCTGTGCACAAGCATTCAAACCCTAAACCTTCTGAGAGAGTCAGTGGTGGCTTTTATAAAAAAAATGCAACTTCACTGAAGCAATATACAACTACCGCCAACTCTTTTAGAAGGTGTGGTGTTTGAATGCTGGTGCACGGACCCTCACAGCATATGTGCATATGCCACTGAAAAATAGTGATACAATTTACTAGAAGCATTTTTGCTTATGGAAGTATATTGCAAAATGCTTCTATTTTAAACACATGCATGCACATTTTAATGTTGACCTTCTATCCCTTTTAGAGAGTCAGTTTTCCTCCAAGTGGAGAAAATACAAGCTACATACAGTACACTGTAATATTGTTTTTATATTAATATATTTTCAATGACTTGTTATACCAGCTGCATAGTATAAAATGTAGGAGACATTGCATTTTCAGCTTTATTTGTTTATATGAAACAGCTGGTTTTGTGCTTTTAAACCACAGCCTATTACAATGGGTTGAGCTTCAGGTAATATCAGATCTCATTATGTTATCACTTTGTGTACACACACTTGCTTCCTTATCTTATATTTGTCTAGAAAACCAAAGCTCAAGACTGGAAAATTATTATTTTATTACTTAACTATCCTGCACCCCACTGAGAGTGTAATCTCTTCTGCTGGCTGTGTTTACTTAGGCTATTCAATAGAATTATACTCCAGTATAGAAACTTTCAGTATAGGTTTAAATACCACAGGCTAAATCAGCTATTTCAAATGTCAAAATAGAGGTAAAGGAGCTACTTGTAAACAATTTTAAAACATTCCAGCGGGTAAAATGAATCATTGGGAACAGTTTAAAGGAAGACATTTTTTGGGTGAACTGTCCCTTTAAGCTTAAAGGGACATGACATTTAAAATTTACCTTTCATGGTTTTCTTTATATGTCTAAAATAAAATGTACTTTGTTTTGTTGGTATCATTTGCTAAAAGGCAGACCTAGGTATGCTCAGGAGCAGCAATGCACTACTGTGAGCTAGCTGCTGATTGGTGGCTGCACACACGTCTCTTGTCATTGGTTCACCTAATCTGTTCAGCTTGTACCTAGTAGTGCGCTGCTGCTCTAAAGTTGACTTTATCTGCTTAAATCATACTATGCTCAAACATTTTCTTTTACATTTGTTTGTCCCTTTAAATCAAACCCGGGAACCACATTTAATAAAGGGATAACTGCTTTCATATATTTGGAAACTGCATACTGATGTGTGAGAAACTACTTGCATGCCTCACAGTTTGGCAACCTACTACAACGCCTCCTTAAATATTTGAATGTTCCCCTTGTGTATCACATATTGATAGGAGTTTGACTTTCTGTAACTTAGTTTGTGATTGGCTGGACATCCACAAATTCTTTCCTTGTAAACAATGACTATTTGCACTTACAAATTATACAGCTAAACATTCCATGGCAACTTGGGTTGGATTCTAAAAATATGCAGCTGAATCTATAATTAAACTTTAAATGTAGTTTTATTTTGTTTCCCTCCTTTTCTTTACAGATTCAAAATTAGATGATGCAATGCCAAGCTCTCATATGGAAGCATTTGTTTCTTCTATCTTCCAGTACATAATTAATTTTAGAGAAATGCTGAATATTTATCTAGTGGGTGTGCAAAGGTTTTCAGTTTTTGCATGGGTTTCAGTATTATTTTTTGTATGTCTTTATTCCAAAAATCACTCACACACTTTTTGTGCATCCACAAATAAAAAGACCAGACCTCTAGATAGGAACATGTTAGCAAATAACTAGATTCCTCATTCTTTCACATCAATCCCCTGTATTATGAAGACTGGGGTAGCCTGTCTGTCCTCTTGTAGTCCCTTAAGGCGAGTTAGCACTGATTCAACTTACTGTCATGAGCGCTTCCGTTCATCGCCGTGTCGCCGCGGCTCCCGGAACTCCTCTGTGTCTCTGACGTCATGTTGCTTAGCAACATGACGCTTTCTCTCACACCCCTCTGATGACGGTTACGCTCCTGCCCTTTAAATCTCGGCGGGAGATCTGAATCTGGGCCCGTTTGTTTGTTTCCCTGGATTGTGAGTACCATATCAGTTTTATTCTTCTGTGTACCGACTTCTGCCTGCCTGACCAAGCCTCTTGCCTAATCCCTACTTGCTGATATTTTGACATTGACTTCTGCCTGCCTGACCTTGCCTGTAGCTATTACCCTTTTGCTGACACTTGGATGCCGACTTCTGCTTGCCTGACCCTGTCTTTTGCCTATACCTTTTGCTGATATTTGGATGCCGACTTCTGCCTGCCTGACCTTGCTTTGGCCTTTACCTTTAAACCTATTCTTTGTTAAACAAGACCTGCTTAAAGGGACATTTTACTTTTACAAGCTGCAAAAGAGAACTTTGCCTTTCTGTTTGTTATACACCTGCTTAAAAGGGACATTTACTTTTACAAGCTGCAAAAGAGAACTTTGCCTTTCTGTTTGTTATACACCTGCTTAAAAGGGACATTTACTTTTACAAGCTGCAAAAGAGAACTTTGCCTTTCTGTTTGTTATAAACCTGCTTAAAGGGACATTATACTTTTACAAGCTGCAAAAGAGAACTTTGCCTTTCTGTTTGTTATACACCTGCTTAAAAGGGACATTTACTTTTACAAGCTGCAAAAGAGAACTTTGCCTTTCTGTTTGTTATAAACCTGCTTAAAGGGACATTATACTTTTACAAGCTGCAAAAGAGAACTTTTCCTTTGTTTTACAAGCCTGCTAAAGAGGACCTTTTTCAGAAGCTTCAAAGTAAGAGCATTTCCTTTTTGTTCTTTGTACTACTTAAAGGGACGTTTTATCCTTTGTGGCTTTCCTGCATTCTGGAACAATATTCATTTTTGTTATCTTCTAATCTGCTTCCTGAGTGGGTCACGTCCTGGATATTTCTCAGTGTGCTAGCGTGTGCTTTCAATTCACGCTAGCAGTTGGGTTACATCCCGGATTGATTCCAGAGCGGCTGACATTACAAACGGGCCATAAAAATGGACCCCACTGAATTATCTATGGCCGTGGCTCACCAGGGACAGCTCTTGGGTTCTCATGCCACTCACTTGCAGTCTCTGGACACTAAACTTGATCAAATTACTGCTCTATTACAAAATTTGGTTGCTACCGCACCTCCCAATCCTAATCCCAATCCAAATCCGATTGAGGCATTACCTCCTCCGATTCCTAACAATCAGTCTCAGGTACAACTAAGTCCCAGGATTCCTCTTCCGGATAAATATGATGGGAATCCTGAAGAATGTAGAGGCTTTTTGAATCAATGCCGTCTTCATTTCCGAAATAGCCCTACTCTCTTTGCTACTGCCTCTTCTAGAATCACGTTTCTTATTTCCTTAATGAAAGGAAAAGCCTTGGCTTGGGTGTCACCTTTGCTAGAAAAGAATGATCCTATACTGTTGGATGTTGATACATTTCTATCTACATTTTCAAACGTATTCGATAAACCTGGAAGGTCATCCGCTGCTGAAGCAACTCTCCTGGATTTACGTCAAGGAAATCAACCAGTCTCTCAATATGCAATTGAGTTCCGCACCCTTGCCTCTGAAACCACTTGGAATCAGGGAGCACTCAGAGCCGCTTTCCGTAAAGGACTTTCTGAGCGTCTCAAGGATGAATTGGTGTATCGTGAACTTCCAGAGTCCTTAGAAGCCTTAATAAATCTCTGTATCTGTCTCGACGCCAGGTTTCGTGAACGCCAACAAGAAAAGGATAGAACACAGAGGACTGCCACTCGAACTCCTTTTCGTTTAGCTCCTCGTTTTTCTAGTCCAGTCACTCCAGCCTCTCCTACTACTGATCAGGCTGAACCCATGGAAGTAGGAAGTATAAAATTAACTGAGACTGAACGCTTAAGAAGACGGACTCTTGGCTTATGTCTGTACTGTGGCCTTAAAGGACATTTATTAAGGGATTGTCCTACTAGGCCAGTAAAAGCCAGGGCTTAACTCTAGTCCAGGGAACTGAGTTAAGCCAAAATAGTGGTCATTCCCTATACAAGAAACTCTTTGTTCCAGTAACTCTTCTAATTGGACAAAAGAAGATCTATACCCAAGCCCTAATTGATTCTGGTGCTGGAGGTGTGTTCATTGACTCTACATTTGTTTCTACTCATTCTATACCCTTACTAAAGAAGGAGTATTCCATTTCAGTCTCTACGGTCAGTGGAGATCCTTTGGGTTCTGGATACATTCAGTTTTCTACTCAACCCTTAATCCTCACCGTAGGAATACTTCATTCTGAGACAATTTGTTTCGATGTCATTCCCACTCCGCAATTTCCCATTATCTTGGGATTACCCTGGCTCCAGATTCACAATCCCATTTTTTCTTGGACTTTCGGTGAACTCACTTCCTGGGGATCTACATGCCAGACTAAATGTCTTCAAGAGATTACTAAGTTACCACTCACTATTGCTCTCACAGTTGAAACTCCGGAATCCTTACCTATGCATTACCATGACTTTGTGGATGTCTTCTCCAAAAAAGAAGCGGAACGTCTTCCTCCTCATCGCCCTTTTGATTGTCCCATTGACCTCCTTCCTGGGGCTGCCTATCCTCGAGGCAAAACATATCCACTTTCTAAACCAGAAAACATGGCTCTGGAAGAATATATAAAAGACAATCTGGCTAGAGGATTTATTCGACCCTCCTCTTCCCCTGTAGGGGCTGGTTTCTTTTTTGTGGGAAAAAAGGATGGCGGATTAAGACCCTGTATTGATTATCGTGGATTGAATCAGATTACCATCAAGAACAGTTATCCTCTGCCCCTTATTCCTGAACTTTTTACTTATCTTCAGGGAGCCACCATTTTCACCAAACTCGACCTACGTGGTGCATACAACTTGATCCGTATACGCAAAGGAGATGAGTGGAAGACTGCCTTTAACACTCGATTTGGGCATTATGAATATTTGGTCATGCCCTTTGGGCTATGCAATGCTCCGGCGGTTTTCCAGCATTTTGTAAATGAGATCTTTCGTGATTTTTTGAATATTTTTGTTATCATATACCTGGACGACATCTTAATTTTTTCTCAGAACCACCAAGATCATGTGCACCACGTCAAGAAAGTACTTCAACGTCTAAGAGAATTCCATCTGTTTGCTAAACTGGAGAAATGTTCTTTCCATCAAAAAATCATACCCTTTCTGGGTTATGTAATATCGGCATCTGGATTCGAAATGGACCCTACTAAACTTTCTGCCATTTTGGATTGGCCTAGACCTGATTCTTTGAAGGCTTTACAACGTTTCCTAGGCTTCGCCAATTATTACAGAAAGTTCATCAAGAATTTTGCTACTATTACTTCTCCTCTTACTTCTCTCACAAGAAAGGGACAAAACTGTAAAGTATGGCCGTCTGAGGCTATAGAAGCTTTTGAATCTCTCAAAGAAGCTTTTTCCTCAGCTCCTATCCTTCGTCATCCAAATCCTGAGTTTCAATTTATTCTGGAGGTGGATGCTTCCTCTGTTGCTGCTGGAGCGGTTCTGTCTCAACGAATACCAGAGACTGGAAGGATTCATCCTGTTGCTTTTTTCTCTAAAAAATTCACTCCTTCCGAATTTAACTATGACGTAGGGAATAAAGAGTTGCTTGCCATCAAGATGGCATTGGATGAATGGAGACATTGGCTGGAAGGTACTTCTTTGCCATTTACTATACTTACTGATCATAAGAACCTTCTGTATCTCCAAACAGCCAAACGACTAAATTCCAGGCAAGCACGCTGGTCCTTATTCTTCTCTCGGTTTCACTATAATTTGTCTTACATACCTGGTTCAAAAAATATTAAAGCAGACGCACTTTCCAGACAATTTCAAGATACCCCAGTTCCTGAGTCTGGTACCATTCTCCAACCTCATGAAGTCATTGCCCAGTTAACAACTTCTTGGTTACAAGAATTACAGTCCGCTCAAGAGCGTCTTCCTTTGTCCTGTAAACCTCCCAATGGTTTACTCTTTGTTCCTGAACGCCTTCGTTCCAAGATTTTATTTTGGGCTCATGATAGTCCCCTTTCTGGACATCCTGGCATCAGTATTACCACTCGAAACCTCAAACAACATGTCTGGTGGCCTACACTCTCTCAAGATGTGAAGGATTACGTCTCAGTATGCACACAATGTGCCATGAACAAAACTCCACGCCAACTTCCTTCAGGATTACTCCAACCATTGCCTATACCTCACCAGCCTTGGACTCATGTATCCATGGACTTTATTACCGATCTTCCCTTGTCCACTGGGAACAATACTATCTGGGTGGTGGTCGACAGGTTCACTAAGACGGCTCATTTTGTACCCTTGCCAGGATTACCATCTGCCAAAAGACTCTCTGAACTTTTTATTCTACATATTGTAAGAATCCATGGATTTCCTCTTGATATTGTTTCAGATAGAGGGGTACAATTCGTTTCTCGATTTTGGAGGTCACTTTGTAAACATTTTGGTACTACTATATCTCTCTCTACTTCTCACCACCCACAATCGAATGGTCAGACTGAAAGAGTAAACCAGTGTCTTGAAACATATCTTAGACATTATGTGGATCATTATCATTCTAACTGGACTTCTTACCTTCCTTTGGCTGAATTGGCCCATAATGCCCGGTACAATTCCTCCCTTCAGACTTCTCCTTTTCATGCAGCTTACGGATATCAGCCTAGGACGTTCCCTTTGCATACTTCCTCCACAGTGAATCCTGCTTCTGATCTTACAGCCCGAAGATTAACTCGACATTGGCAGAAGATACATCGTATTCTTTCTGTAACTTCTAGACGTTACAAGTTCTTTTCGGATCTTCGACGGAAAAAGGCTCCCAAATATCGCCCTGGTGATAAAGTTTGGATTTCCTCTCGATTTCTTCGCCTGAAACAACCTTCTAACAAATTGGGACCACGATATGTGGGTCCTTTCCGAATACTGGGTCAGGTATGTTCCACTGCTTATCGGGTAGCTTTACCCAAGTCTCTCAAAGTCCATCCGGTATTCCATGTTTCTCTTTTAAAACCTGTGATGATTAACAGGTATTCTAAGCCTTTTTCTAAACCTCCACCGTTATTGGTGCATGGACATCCTGAGTTTGAGATCAGCCATATTCTAGATTCCAAATTGCGGGGCAAGAAATTGTATTATCTCATTCATTGGAAGGGTTATCCAGTCACGGAACGTTCTTGGGAACCTGCTCATCAAGTAAATGCTCCAATATTGGTCAAGACCTTCCACAAGACTCATCCTGATAGACCTGGTCCTGTCCCCCGGAGGGGCCCTTGAGGAGGGGGTGCTGTCATGAGCGCTTCCGTTCATCGCCGTGTCGCCGCGGCTCCCGGAACTCCTCTGTGTCTCTGACGTCATGTTGCTTAGCAACATGACGCTTTCTCTCACACCCCTCTGATGACGGTTACGCTCCTGCCCTTTAAATCTCGGCGGGAGATCTGAATCTGGGCCCGTTTGTTTGTTTCCCTGGATTGTGAGTACCATATCAGTTTTATTCTTCTGTGTACCGACTTCTGCCTGCCTGACCAAGCCTCTTGCCTAATCCCTACTTGCTGATATTTTGACATTGACTTCTGCCTGCCTGACCTTGCCTGTAGCTATTACCCTTTTGCTGACACTTGGATGCCGACTTCTGCTTGCCTGACCCTGTCTTTTGCCTATACCTTTTGCTGATATTTGGATGCCGACTTCTGCCTGCCTGACCTTGCTTTGGCCTTTACCTTTAAACCTATTCTTTGTTAAACAAGACCTGCTTAAAGGGACATTTTACTTTTACAAGCTGCAAAAGAGAACTTTGCCTTTCTGTTTGTTATACACCTGCTTAAAAGGGACATTTACTTTTACAAGCTGCAAAAGAGAACTTTGCCTTTCTGTTTGTTATACACCTGCTTAAAAGGGACATTTACTTTTACAAGCTGCAAAAGAGAACTTTGCCTTTCTGTTTGTTATAAACCTGCTTAAAGGGACATTATACTTTTACAAGCTGCAAAAGAGAACTTTGCCTTTCTGTTTGTTATACACCTGCTTAAAAGGGACATTTACTTTTACAAGCTGCAAAAGAGAACTTTGCCTTTCTGTTTGTTATAAACCTGCTTAAAGGGACATTATACTTTTACAAGCTGCAAAAGAGAACTTTTCCTTTGTTTTACAAGCCTGCTAAAGAGGACCTTTTTCAGAAGCTTCAAAGTAAGAGCATTTCCTTTTTGTTCTTTGTACTACTTAAAGGGACGTTTTATCCTTTGTGGCTTTCCTGCATTCTGGAACAATATTCATTTTTGTTATCTTCTAATCTGCTTCCTGAGTGGGTCACGTCCTGGATATTTCTCAGTGTGCTAGCGTGTGCTTTCAATTCACGCTAGCAGTTGGGTTACATCCCGGATTGATTCCAGAGCGGCTGACACTTACTATTGCAAAGAATGATTGTCCTATCATGATCGTCTAAGCAAAATTTATAATCCCCCGGGGCGGAGCCAACTGTGAAGCCGAGCAGACGCAGGTATTGAGAGCTCCTGCTCCAACAATATATTAAAATTCACCAAAGGTCTCCAAAATTAAAGTATTAAACAAATTAACTGGACTTAAGCCTCACAGTTCACATGTAAGCACCATCTAGACGCTGACATGCAGTTTTTGGGAGAGTAGAGTTGAGTCGATCTGCTGAGAACCGGACCGCATACAGATCGCTGCTTAACTCCTTACAGCTTATCAAGAGGGAGAATACCCTACAAAGCATAGTAAACAGTAAAGTTAATCACTCTGTGACCCAGCTTCTCATCCCGTTCACAGAGTTGACCCTTTAAAGAAGCGAGTAGTCACCATTACAGCAATGGCGTCACGGACACCATGATTCCTTAGAGAGTGAAGGGCCCACTGTTTCTACCACCGCTATTGGTACAACTCAATACTGTGACTCATCAGCACCTAGACCCTGTTCTTTCTTTTGATACTTACCTACTAGGGGCAATTTCAATTGTCTGGCTACTGAAGACGATGGACTCACAAATCAGGACTGCACCCGCTGCCCTGGAGCTCCGCATGGATGCACAATTTGCTTCTTTTGTCCGATGCCTCTCTTCTGACAGGGACTACTCATCAGATGCTCCAGGAGATGATCTTGCCCTTGCTGCTGGCCTACCGGCGGAAGACCATGACCTGCAACACTTCTGTTCCCATGGCGAGACCACAGACGAGGACAGCGGTGCTCTATCTATTCTTTTTGAGAGGCCTATTGGCGTGGACTTCCGGATCACATCCCTCCCGACCCCAGAGACCTCCCCAGCTGTACACTCCACTCTTGTCCTGGGGCGGCCGATCGGAATGGAGTTGGAGAAAAATAGACCTGCTGCTAACCTCACTGGGGGCACTTACATGCTCAATCTCTGTAAGGTGGGATCTCATTTACCAGCATTCATACTCCCTTCCTACTCACACCTCTATTTCTTTCATGTAATTAGCAAGAGTCCATGAGCTAGTGACGTATGGGATATACATTCCTACCAGGAGGGGCAAAGTTTCCCAAACCTTAAAATGCCTATAAATACACCCCTCACCACACCCACAATTCAGTTTTACAAACTTTGCCTCCCGTGGAGGTAGTGAAGTAAGTTTGTGCTAGATTCTACGTTGATATGCGCTTCGCAGCAGGCTGAAGCCCGGTTTTCCTCTCAGAGTGCAGTGAATGTCAGAGGGATGTGAAGAGAGTATTGCCTATTTGAATACAATGGTCTACCTCTAGGGGATCTATTTCATGGGTTCTCTGTTATCGGTCGTAGAGATTTCTTCTCCTACCTCCCTTTTCAGATCGACAATATACTCTTATATACCATTACCTCTACTGATTCTCGTTTCAGTACTGGTTTGGCTATCTACTATATGTAGATGAGTGTCCTGGGGTAAGTCTTATTTTTTTGTGACACTCTAAGCTATGGTTGGGCACTTTATATGTAAAGTTCTAAATATATGTCTCTAAACTTATATTTGCCTTGATTCAGGATAATCAGTATTCCTTTTCAATACAGACTGTCAGTTTCATTATTGGGATAATGCTTTCAATTTATTTTTTCTTACCTTGAAAAATTTTTATTTGACCATTTTTGTCCTGCGTGCTGTTAGGCTCGCGGGGGCAGAAAATGTTTCTTTTTATTACGTCATTTTTTGGCGTAAACTTTTTTGGCGCCAAAATTTTGTTTTGTCACTTCCGGCGCCGTAATTGACGCCAGAAGTTGTATTTTGTCTAACGTTTTCTTTGACGCATGCATATTCAGACATTTTTTGCGCCAAAAAATGTGGGTGTCGTTTTCGACGTCAGAGGATGTGGCTTCATTTTTGGCACCAAAAAATATGGGTATTGTATTTGGCGCTAATAATCTTGGCGCCAAAAAATGTGGGCGTCTTTTTTTTGTCTCACTTTTTTACTCACATTATTTAAACATCTCTCTTTCATTGCTTCTGGTTCCTAGAAGCTTATTATTTTGCATTATTTCCCATTCCTGAAACTGTCATTTAAGGAATTTGATAATTTTGCTTTATACGTTGTTTTTTCTATTACATATTGCAAGATGTCTCTTCCTGACCCTGGATCTCAATCCACTAGTGGACAGACGCTGCCTGATGCTGGTTCTACCAAAGTTAAGTGCATATGTTGTAAACTTGTGGTAACTGTTCCTCCAGCTGTAGTTTGTGCAAGTTGTCATGATAAACTTTCCAATGCAGATTGTGTCTCCATTAGTAATAATAATCCTTTACCTGTTGTTGTTCCTTCAACATCTACTGTTCAGGATGTTCCTGTTAATGTTAAAGAATTTGTTTCTAATTCTATAAGGCTCTGTCTGTTATCCCTCCTTCCAGTAAACGTAAAAGGTCTTTTAAAACTTCTCACATTTCAGATGAATTTTTAGGTGACCGCCATCATTCTGACTTATCTGTTTCTGATGAGGATTTCTCCAACATTGGTGTGTCCGGTCCATGGCGTCATCCTTACTTGTGGGAATATCTCTTCCCCAACAGGAAATGGCAAAGAGTCCCAGCAAAGCTGGCCATATAGTCCCTCCTAGGCTCCGCCCACCCCAGTCATTCTATTTGCCGTTGCACAGGCAACATCTCCACGGAGATGGTTAAGAGTATGTGGTGTTTAGTTGTAGTTTTTTTATTCTACTATCAAGAGTTTGTTATTTTAAAATAGTACTGGTATGTACTATTTACTCTGAAACAGAAAAGGATGAAGATTTCTGTTTGTGAGAGGAAGATGATTTTAGCAGACAGTAACTAAAATCAATTGCTGTTTCCACATAGGACTGTTGAGATGAAGTAACTTCAGTTGGGGGAAACAGTTAGCAGACTTTTCTGCTTAAGGTATGACTAGCCATTTTTCTAACAAGACTGTGTAATGCTGGAAGGCTGTCATTTCCCCTCATGGGGACCGGTAAGCCATTTTCTTAGTCTCAAACAGAATAAAGGGCTTAATATGGGCTATAAAACTGGTAGACACTTTTATGGGCTAAATCGATTGCTTTATTTGGACATTTTATACATGTTTATGCTGATATTTCACACTTATAAACTTGGGGAACGTTTTTAACGTCAGGCACTATGTTAGACTCTTTTTCCAGTCAGGAAGGGCCTTCCCAGTTGTAGGCTGAGCCTCATTTTCGCGCCATTACTGCGCAGTTGTTTTTGAGAGCAAGACATGCAGATGCATGTGTGAGGACCTGAAAATAGTTGGAAAAGTTCCTAAAAGGCGTCATTTGGTATCGTATTCCCCTCTGGGCTTGGTAAAGTCACAGCAAAGGCTGTAGCTGGGACTGTATAGGGGTTAAATCTGTAACCGACTCCAGTTTCGTTATTTTAAGGGTTAAAGCTCTGAAAATTGGTGTGCAATACTTTTAATGCTTTAAGACACTGTGGTGAAATTTTTGAACAATTCCTTCATACTTTTTCAAAATTGTGTGATAATTGTGCCATAGCGTCCAAACAAAGTAAGGACAGTACTGCCACAGATAATGAAATTGCCCAAGATGATTCCTCAGATGAAGGGAGTAGACATGGTTCTACATCATCTCCTTCTGTGTCTACGCCAGTTTTGCCCACGCAGGAGGCCCCTAGTACTTCTAGCGCGCCAATGCTTATTACCATGCAACAATTGACGGCTGTAATGGATAACTCCATAGCAAATATTTTATCCAAAATACCTGCATATCAGAGAAAGCGCGATTGCTCTGTTTTAAACACCGAAGAGCAGGAGGGCGCTGATGATAATTGTTCTGTCATACCCTCACACCAATCTGAAGGGGCCATGAGGGAGGTTTTGTCAGATGGGGAAATTTCAGATTCAGGAAAAATTTCTCAACAGGCTGAACCTGATGTTGTGACATTTAAATATAAATTAGAACATCTCTGCGCACTGCTTAAGGAGGTATTATCTACTCTGGATGATTGTGACAACTTGGTCATTCCAGAGAAATTATGCAAGATGGACAAGTTCCTAGAGGTTCCGGTGCACCCAACGCTTTTCCTATACCCAAGCGGGTGGCGGACATAGTGAATAAGGAGTGGGAGAAGCCCGGCATACCTTTTGTTCCCCCTCCTATATTTAAGAAATTATTTCCTATGGTCGACCCCAGAAAGGACTTATGGCAGACAGTCCCTAAGGTCGAGGGGGCAGTTTCTACTCTAAACAAGCGCACTACTATTCCTATCGAGGATAGTTGTGCTTTCACAGATCTTATGGATAAAAAATTGGAAGGTTTGCTTAAAAATATTTTTGTACAGCAAGGTTACCTTCTACAACCCATTTCGTGCATTGTTCCTGTCACTACAGCAGCGTGGTTCTGGTTCGAGGAACTAGAAAAGTCGCTCAGTAGAGAGACTCCATATGAGGAGGTTATGGACAGAGTTCACGCACTTAAGTTGGCTAACTCTTTTATTTTAGATGCCGCTTTGCAATTAGCTAGATTAGCTGCGAAAAATTCAGGGTTTGCAATTGTGGCGCGCAGAGCGCTTTGGCTAAAGTCTTGGTCAGCGGATGTATCATCCAAGACAAAATTGCTTAACATCCCCTTCAAGGGTAAAACTCTCTTTGGACCAGAATTGAAAGAGATTATCTCAGACATCACTGGGGGAAAGGGTCACGCCCTCCCACAAGATAGGCCTTTCAAGGCCAAGAATAAGTCTAATTTTCGTTCCTTTCGTAATTTCAGGAACGGACCGGCCTCTAATTCTGCATCCTCTAAGCAAGAGGGTAATGCCTCACAGTCCAAAACAGCCTGGAAACCGATGCAAGGCTGGAACAAGGGTAAGCAGACCAAGAAGCCTGCTACCGCTAACAAAACAGCATGAAGGAGTAGCCCCCGATCCGGGACCGGATCTAGTGGGGGGCAGACTCTCTCTCTTTGCTCATGCTTGGGCAAGAGATGTTCAGGATCCCTGGGCGCTAGAAATAGTTTCTCAGGGTTATCTTCTGGAATTCAAGGAACTACCCCCAAGGGGAAGGTTCCACATGTCTCACTTATCCTCAAACCAACTAAAGAGACAGGCGTTCTTACATTGTGTAGAAGACCTGTTAAAGATGGGAGTGATACACCCAGTTCCAATGACGGAACAAGGAATGGGATTTTACTCAAATCTGTTCGTGGTTCCCAAAAAAGAGGGAACCTTCAGACCAATTCTGGATTTAAAGATCCTAAACAAATTTCTCAGGGTACCATCGTTCAAAATGGAAACCATTCGAACGATTCTACCCACTATCCAGGAAGGTCAATTTATGACTACCGTGGATCTAAAGGATGCGTACCTACAAAGAACATCATCAGTTCCTAAGGTTCACCTTTCTGGACAAGCATTACCAGTTTGTGGCCCTCCCATTCGGATTAGCCACTGCTCCAAGGATTTTCACAAAGGTACTCTGGTCCCTTCTAGCGGTTCTAAGACTGAGGGGCATTGCAGTAGTACCATACTTGGACGACATTCTAATACAAGCGTCGTCCCTTGCAAATTCAAAGGCTCATACAGACATCGTTCTGGCCTTTCTCAGATCTCACGGATGGAAGGTGAACATAGAAAAAAGTTCTCTGTCTCCGTCAACAAGAGTTCCCTTCTTGGGAACAATAATAGATTCCTTAGAAATGAGGATCTTTCTGACAGATGTCAGAAAGTCAAAACTTCTAAGCGCTTGTCAAGTTCTTCATTCTGTTCCACGTCCTTCCATAGCTCAGTGCATGGAAGTAGTAGGGTTGATGGCTGCAGCAATGGACATAGTTCCTTTTGCGCGAATTCATCTAAGACCATTACAACTGTGCATGCTGAAACAGTGGAATGGGGACTATACAAACTTGTCTCCAGTGATTCAAGTAGATCAGAAGACCAGAGATTCACTCCGTTGGTGGATATCCCTGGACCACCTATCCCAGGGAATGAGCTTCTGCAGACCAGAGTGGGTCATTGTCACGACCGACGCCAGTCTAGTGGGCTGGGGTGCGGTCCGGGAATCCCTGAAAGCTCAGGGACTATGGTCTCGGGAAGAGTCTCTTCTCCCGATAAACATCCTGGAACTAAGAGCGATATTCAATGCTCTCAGGGCTTGGCCTCAGCTTGCAAAGGCCAGATTCATAAGATTCCAATCAGACAACATGACGACTGTTGCGTATATCAATCATCAGGGGGGAACAAGGAGTTCCCTGGCGATGAAAGCAGTAACCAAAATAATACAATGGGCGGAGAATCACTCCTGCCATCTATCTGCGATCCACATCCCAGGTGTGGAAAACTGGGAAGCGGATTATCTGAGTCGTCAGACATTCCATCCGGGGGAGTGGGAACTCCACCCGGAGATTTTTGCCCAATTGACTCAATTATGGGGCATTCCAGACATGGATCTGATGGCGTCTCGTCAGAACTTCAAGGTTCCTTGCTACGGGTCCAGATCCAGGGATCCCAAGGCGACTCTAGTGGATGCACTAGTAGCGCCTTGGACCTTCAACCTAGCTTATGCGTTTCCACTGTTTCCTCTCATTCCCAGGCTGGTAGCCAGGATCAAACAGGAGAGGGCCTCGGTGATCTTGATAGCCCCTGCGTGGCCACGCAGGACTTGGTATGCAGACCTGGTGAATATGTCATCGGTTCCGCCATGGAAGCTACCTTTGAGACCGGACCTTCTTGTTCAGTGTCCATTCGAACATCCAAATCTGGTCTCCCTCCAGCTGACGGCTTAGAGATTGAACGCTTGATTCTATCAAAGCGTGGGTTTTCAGATTCTGTGATTGATACTCTGGTTCAGGCCAGAAAACTGGTAACTAGAAAGATTTACCATAAGATATGGAAAAGATATATCTGCTGGTGTGAATCCAAGGGATTACCTTGGAATAAGATAAAAATTCCTAAGATTCTTTCCTTTCTGCAAGAAGGTTTGGATAAAGGATTATCTGTGAGTTCTCTAAAGGGACAGATTTCTGCTTTATCTGTCTTACTACACAAACGACTGGCAGCTATGCCAGATGTTCAAGCATTTGTTCAGGCTCTGGTTAGGATCAAGCCTGTTTACAGACCTTTGACTCCTCCCTGGAGTTTAAATTCAGTTCTTCAAGGGGTTCCGTTTGAACCTCTACATTCCATAGATATTAAGTTGTTATCTTGGAAAGTTTTGTTTTTGGTTGCTATTTCTTCTGCTAGAAGAGTTTCAGAGTTATCTGCTCTGCAGTGTGCTCCGCCCTATCTGGTGTTCCATGCAGATAAGGTGGTTTTGCGTACTAAGCCTGGTTTTCTTCCAAAGGTTGTTTCTAACAAAAATATTAACCAGGAGATAGTTGTACCTTCTTTGTGTCCGAATCCAGTTTCAAAGAAGGAACGTTTGTTACATAATTTGGACGTAGTCCGTGCTCTAAAATTCTATTTAGAAGCTACAAAAGATTTCAGACAAACATCTTCTCTGTTTGTCGTCTATTCTGGTAAAAGGAGAGGTCAAAAAGCGACTTCTACCTCTCTTTCCTTTTGGCTTAAAAGCATCATCCGATTGGCTTACGAGACTGCAGGACGGCAGCCTCCTGAAAGAATCACAGCTCACTCCACTAGGGCTGTGGCTTCCACATGGGCCTTCAAGAACGAGGCTTCTGTTGATCAGATATGTAAGGCAGCGACTTGGTCTTCACTGCACACTTTTGCCAAATTTTACAAATTTGATACTTTTGCTTCTTTGGAGGCTATTTTTGGGAGAAAGGTTTTGCAAGCCGTGGTGCCTTCCGTTTAGGTAACCTGATTTGCTCCCTCCCTTCATCCGTGTCCTAAAGCTTTGGTATTGGTTCCCACAAGTAAGGATGACGCCGACCCCCGTGTGTCCGGTCCACGGCCCGCCCTGGTTTTTTAATCAGGTCTGATGAATTATTTTCTCTAACTACAGTCACCATGGTACCATATGGTTTCTCCTATATTTTTCCTCCTGTCCGTCGGTCGAATGACTGGGGTGGGCGGAGCCTAGGAGGGACTATATGGCCAGCTTTGCTGGGACTCTTTGCCATTTCCTGTTGGGGAAGAGATATTCCCACAAGTAAGGATGATGCCGTAGACCGGACACACCGTTGGAGAAAGTAATTCATCAGGTAAGCATAAATTCAGTTTTTTCTGGTTCAGAGGATTCTTCCCCAGATATTGATACTGATAAATCTTCATATTTATTTAAAATGGAGTTTATTTGTTCATTACTTAAAGAAGTTTTGATTGCATTAGACATGGAGGAGTCCAGTCCTCTTGATACTAAAACTGCTAAACATTTAAATTTGGTTTATAAACCTCATGTGTTAATTCCGGAAGTTTTTCCAGTTCCTGATGCTATCTCAGATGTGATTGCTAGGGAATGGGATAGTCTGGGTACTTCATTTACTCCTCCAAGGTTTAAGAAATTGTACCCTGTGCCATCTGATAGATTGGAGTTTTGGGATAAAATCCCTAAGGTCGATGGGGCTATCTCTACTCTTGCTAAATGTACTGCTATTCCTATGGCAGATAGCACTTCATTTAAAGATCCTTTAGATAGGAAAATTGAAACTTTTTTAAGAAAAGCTTATTTATGTTCAGGTAATCTACTTAGACCTGCTATCTCTTTGGCTGATGTTGCTGCAGCTTCAAATTTCTGGTTGGAGGCTTTAGCGCAACAAGTGACAGACCATAATGCTTATAGCATTGTTAAACTTCTTCAACATGCTAATAACTTTGTCTGTGATGCCATTTTTGATATCATTAGAGTTGATGTCCGGTATATGTCTTTAGCTATTTTAGCTAGAAGAGCTTTATGGCTTAAATCTTGGAATGTAGACATGACTTCTAAGTCAACTTTGCTTTCTCTCTCTTTCCAAGGTAATAAGTTGTTTAATTCTCAGTTGGATTCAATAATTTCAACTGTTACTGGGGGGAAGGGAGCCTTTTTGCCCCAGGGCAAAAAATCTAAAGGTAAATATAGGGCTGCTAATCGTTTTCGTTCCTTTCATCAGAGTAAAGAGCAGAAGCCTGACCCTTCCACTAAAGGAACAGTTTCCGCTTGGAAACCTTCTCCAGTCTGGAATAAATCCAAGCCTTTTAGAAAGTCAAAACCAGCTCCTAAATCCACATGAAGGTGCGGCCCTCATTCCAGCGCAGCTGGTAGGGGGCAGGTTACGATTTTTCAAACATGTTTGGATCAATTCGATTCACAATCTTTGGATTCAGAACATTGTTTCACAAGGGTACATAATAGGTTTCAAGGTAAGACCGCCTGCGAGAAGATTTTTCCTCTCACACATTCCAGTAAATCCAGTGAAGGCTCAGGCGTTTCTGAAATGTGTTTCAGACCTAGAGTTAGCTGGGGTAATTATACCAGTTCCAGTTCTGGAACAGGGTCTAGGGTTTTATTCAAATCTATTCATTGTTCCAAAGAAAGAGAATTATTTCAGACCAGTTCTGGACCTAAAAATATTGAATCGTTATGTAAGGATACCAACATTCAAAATGGTGACTATAAGAACTATTCTGCCTTTTGTTCAGCAAGGGCATTATATGTCTACAATAGACTTACAGGATGCATATCTACATATTCCAATTCATCCAGATCACTATCAGTTTCTGAGATTCTCTTTTCTAGACAAGCATTACCAGATTATTGCTCTTCCATTTGGCCTAGCAACAGCGCCAAGGATCTTTTCAAAGGTTCTCGGTGCCCTTCTCTCTGTAATCAGAGAACAGGGTATTGCGGCATTTCCTTATTTGGACGATATCTTGGTACTTGCTCAGTCTTTACATTCTGCAGAATCTCATACGAATCAACTTGTGTTGTTTTTTCAAAGACATGGTTGGAGGATCAATTTACCAAAGAGTTCCTTGATTTCTCAGACGAGAGTAACCTTTTTAGGTTTCCAAATAGATTCAGTGTCCATGACTTTGTCTCTGACAGAAAAGAGACGTCTGAAATTGGTTTCAGCCTGTCAAAACCTTCAGTCTCAATTGTTCCCTTCGGTAGTATTATGCATGGAAATTCTAGGTCTCATGACTGCTGCATCGGACGCGATCCCTTTTGCTCGTTTTCACATGAGACCACTCCAGCTTTGTATGCTGAACCAGTGGTGCAGGGATTATACAAGGATATCACAATTAATATCCTTAAATCCCAATGTTCGATCATCTCTAACTTGGTGGATGGATCACCATTGTTTATTTCAAGGGGCCTCTTTTGTTCGTCCAACCTGGACTGTGATCTCAACAGATGCAAGTCTATCAGATTGGGGAGCTGTATGGGGATCTCTGACAGCGCAGGGGGTTTGGGAATCTCAGGAGGCGAGATTACCAATCAACATTTTGGAACTCCGTGCGATTTTCAGAGCTCTTCAGTTTTGGCCTCTTCTGAAGAGAGATGTCAATCATCAAGGTGGGACTCACAGTCCTCAAGCAATGAAAGAAGTATCTTGGATACTTGTATGGGCGGAATCCAGCCCCTGTCTAATTTCTGCGGTTCACATCCCAGGTGTAGACAATTGGGAAGCGGATTATCTCAGACGCCGGACGTTACATCCGGGCGAATGGTCTCTTCATCCAGAGGTTTTTCTTCAGATTGTTCAAATCTGGGGTCTTCCAGAAATAGATCTGATGGCCTCTCATCTAAACAAGAAACTTCCCAGGTATCTGTCCAGATCCAGGGATCCTCAGGCGGAAGCAGTGGATGCATTGTCGCTTCCTTGGAATTACCATCCTGCTTATATCTTTCCGCCTCTAGTTCTTCTTCCAAAAGTAATTTCCAAAATTCTAATGGAGCGTTCATTTGTACTGTTGGTGGCTCCAGCATGGCCACACAGGTTTTGGTTTGCGGATCTCATTCGGATGGCCAGTTGCCAACCTTGTACATTTCCATTAAGGCCAGACCTTCTATCTCAAGGTCCATTTTTCTATCAGGATCTCAAATCAATGAATTTGAAGGTATGGAGATTGAACGCTTAATACTTAGTCATAGAGGTTTCTCTGACTCAGTGATTAATACTATGTTACAGGCTCGTAAATCTGTATCTAGAAAGATTTATTATCGAGTTTGGAAGACTTACATTTCTTGGTGTTCTTCTCATAAATTCTCTTGGCATTCTTTTACAATTTCTTCAGGATGGTTTGGAAAAAGGTTTGTCTGCAAGTTCTTTGAAAGGACAAATCTCTGCTCTTTCTGTTTTTTTTTCACAGAAAGATTGCTAATCTTCCTGATATTCATTGTTTTGTATAGGCTTTGGTCCGTATCAAACCTGTCATTAAGTCAATCTCTCCTCCTTGGAGTCTTAATTTGGTTTTGAAAGCTTTGCAGGCTCCTCCGTTTGAGCCTATGCATTCTCTGGATATTAAATTATTTTCCTGGAAAGTATTGTTCCTTTTGGCTATCTCTTCTGCTAGAAGAGTTTCTGAGTTATCTGCTCTTTCTTGTGAATCTCCTTTTCTGATTTTTCATCAGGATAAGGCTGTGTTGCGGACTTCATTTCAATTTTTACCTAAGGTTGTGAATTCTATCAACATTAGTAGAGAAATTGTTGTTCCTTCATTGTGTCCTAATCCTAAGAATTCTAAGGAAAGATCGTTACATTCTTTGGATGTAGTTAGAGCTTTGAAATACTATGTTGAAGCTACTAAAGATTTTAGGAAGACTTCCAGTCTGTTATCTTTTCTGGTTCCAAGAAAGGTCAGAAGGCTTCTGCCATTTCTTTGGCGTCTTGGTTAAAGTCTTTGATTCATCATGCTTATGTGGAGTTGGGTAAATCCCTGCCTCAAAGGATTACGGCTCATTCTACTAGGTCAGTTTCTACTTCCTGGGCTTTAAGGAATGAAGCTTCTGTTGATCAGATTTGCAAAGCAGCAACTTAGTCTTCTTTGCATACTTTTACTAAATTCTACCATTTTGATGTGTTTTCTTCTTCTGAAGCAGTTTTTGGTAGAAAAGTACTTCAGGCAGCTGTCTCTGTTTAATTTGTCTGCTTATAATTTCAGTTTTTTTCATTATAAAGATCAAAACTTTTGATTTGGGTTGTGGATTATTTTTTTCAGCGGAATTGGCTGTCTTTATTTTATCCCTCCCTCTCTAGTGACTCTTGCGTGGAAGCTCCACATCTTGGGTGTCTGCTATCCCATACGTCACTAGCTCATGGACTCTTGCTAATTACATGAAAGAAAACATAATTTATGTAAGAACTTACCTGATAAATTCATTTCTTTCATATTAGCAAGAGTCCATGAGGCCCACCCTTTTTGTGGTGGTTATGATTTTTTTGTATAAAGCACAATTGTTCCAATTCCTTATTTTTGATGCTTTTGCTCCTTTCTTATCACCCCACTTCTTGGCTATTCGTTAAACTGAATTGTGGGTGTGGTGAGGGGTGTATTTATAGGCATTTTAAGGTTTGGGAAACTTTGCCCCTCCTGGTAGGAATGTATATCCCATACGTCACTAGCTCATGGACTCTTGCTAATATGAAATAAATGAATTTATCAGGTAAGTTCTTACATAAATTATGTTTTCTGAGGTTAAAATGGAACCTTCAACTACCGGATCTCACAGAAGTCTGCCATAGGAGAGACACCATATATTGCACTGGTTTACTACAGGGCCCTTTTGATCTGGGTGGCTAGCGCTAATGGTCATTTGTCCGATAAGCATGGCTAGATCGAGTGTCCGCGCCACAGTTGGACTGTTTGTTGCTATACAACTACGTCTGTGCACGGAGTTACTTAGTCACTTTAACAGCCCTACTATCACTTATGTCAGTCCTTCATTCCTGGGGCATTTTAATGAGAGCTAACAGGCTTGATAATAATCCCCATTGCATTATACCTGCTACCAGTTTCATTCTGCAATGTTCTCACAGCATAGGAATGACAAGATCTGCTACATCCAGCATTGGAGAAACATTGCTTTATACTTTTATTACTGACTACACCTACCAGCATGTATTCAAGGATTGCATATGCATGTTCCCTCTGGCTGGCATGTATCGATGATGCAAGAATATATGCACACATTCTTTGATAACTGGACTGCAGCCTTGTTAAAATATGTTTGCTCATTTATATTATGTCAGCTAGCAGTCTTTTTCTATCGTACTTACCTTTGTTTAATGTTCTATATGGATAATATTAGATGAGCAGTATTTTATAATAGAAGTTCTAGATACCAAGCACTTTCTAGGGCAGTTATGCATGTTTTAATACTATGTGTTTATGATGTTATTTCGGAGAGGTACCAGCTGCAGTGGACCTAACTCTCTCTACCATAGCCTCCAGGTTATATGTCTATGCTAAGTTAAACATTTTTACCCTGTAATCAAGCTTCATATGCAATCAATCCCTACTCTCTTACCCTCCAGCTACAGCAACCCTAGTTTGTTGACTGTGTCTATACATATGTCCATATTTCTTGTTAAACTGGAAGTCTACTGTAGTCATACCTGTAACCCTCAATTTATTCCTATTATGGTTGAACATACTTTGTTAATTAGTATTTAAAGTTATTGCTATAGAGGGGTGACTGTGGTGGCGACTCTGGTTCTCACTGTCATGCCCTATACATTCAGGGGGTACATTACTAATAAAAGAACACTGACAATGTTTACTGTACAGCATACACACTGTTAGATAGTATGGGCCTGATGGCTTTGAGTGAAGCCATATATGTAGTGCCAGTTACACTGATTTACCATAACCCTTAGCTGGCTTATCTCACATTTGTGACCCTCAAGATGTTCAGCCACCAGTTTAATTATGATGCACCTCACTGCCATACACTTTATATAACAGATACCTTGGGTTATCACTCTCATCACTATAACCAGTGTTGAACTTTTGGGATAGGCATTGAGTCTGTTATCTGCCCTCATAGGCACACTATATTCGGTATCTTTTTATGAAAGATAAACCCACTTTTGACACTCCGCTATGTCTAGGGGTGGAACCTTCTAGTAGTATGAAGCTCCTAACATCACTGACCCTGTTGTATAATTATGCCACTTATCTCTCATAATTTACAGAGCTCCTCTATACTTAAGCCCAATTCTTACCCTCTGCACTATTATAGCTTAAGAGACAACAATGCAATCCCCGTATTGCTTCTACATATATTATATCAGTTGCTCAAAGCTATTATAATTTTACATTATATATATATATATATATATATATATATATATATATATATATATATATATATATATATATATATATCTGCCTCCCCCCCTCTATACACTAATGTGGGCCCTGTTTCCTAGATCAATTGGTTTATGAGTAACCATCAAACTGACCACTGTTTATTGCTATTCTGAAAATTTGAAAATGAGATTCCCAAGTTATTGTTTGCTAAAGTATTGTACAATTGTCGCATGTTGATATATGGGATGTAATGGTTTATTGTGCATTTACTAATTGAAGCATTTATAATATTTGCTATGATATCTGTTGATGTTTAAATATCACAAATCCCAATAAATGATTATTTAAAAAAAAACAAAAAAAACGTATAATCCCCCTTGTTGCTGTACCTCACAGTGCTCTTACCTTCTAGGTGAGAAAGATGCAGCACTTATGAGTTCCTTGTTTGGGAAAAAAAGGATATTTAAAGAACAAGGTGGATCCTTATGGGACTCTATATCCTTTTTAAGATTGTGGAATTTTTTTGGGCAGCAGTTCAGGGCACTGTTCTGTCATAAGAAGGCTTTTTTTTTTGGCTATGGGGATTTGTTTGCACAGTTTGCTTTATTTTTAATTTAGGGTAATATCTCTTTAAGGAGTTTTTTGGCAGTTCTTTTACTGCATCTCACTTTTGAATTTGCGATCATGTGACCGCTCAGTTTACTTCCTGAGTGCTGAGCGATTTGTTTCTAGTCGGCTGTTTAGCGGATTTTCTGGTGTTGGATCGTTTTTTTCTGCCTGTCGCTTCTCTCTGTTTGCAGCGTTCTAGGATCTGCACTTTAAACAGGTTTGTTACATCGGCTGGCATGGATTTGATTCCTGGTTACCGGTTGGATGAGTCTCTCCAGTATGGCTGGGGTGTACAGGTGCCAGTTATAATAATTCATTGAGATTTATGTTAAAAAAAAAGTATTCAAATTATTTATATAGAATTAGAATATAAGGGGGGAAAGGGACTATTTAATTTGCTATGGATGCTGATCCTAAGCTTTCTCTGTCCTTTATTGTGCAGATGCCCAGGTTATACCTCCTATGCAATTTTGTTCACCTTGCCTTAATAAGGTTTTATTATATAAGGATTCCCTATCTGAGCCTTCTTTTTCTCAGGATAATGCTGTTCAGGGTTTGTCTCAGTCTTCTTCTTTCATGCTCCAGTCTTTGACAGATTCACATGCAGTGCCCTGAGGTTACTCTCAGTCAGTCTCTCGGAGTGTTTGTTTGCCTAAAGATTTTGCTACATATTTGACTTCTGCAGTTTCTGCAGCCCTAAGTGCTGTACCTATTTCTGGTAAAAAAGAGTAAATCTAAGAACATTTCTATGGGTTCTGATTCCGCCAAGACTGAATTAGTTATGTCAGGGTATTGGTGAGTGATATGTTATATATATACCGTATTGTCCCGAGTATAGGCCGCACTTTTTTCCCCTAATGCAAGGCTTTAAATTAGGGGTGCGGCCTATACTCGGGATGTTGCCCAAAAACAGTATACAAATACCGGCATACTGTAAGTACCCTAGCTTGAACAGGTTGGGGTTAGGCGGAAGCGGAAGCACAGTGTTTGTTGCAGGGAGGGTTTCCTGGAGACTCCACTTGCCGCCGCCGACATGCTAAGACACCGCCAACTTAAAGCTGCACTCAGGAGCAGCGAGTTTAACATGGAGAGCGCAGCCGGACAGGAGAGACACAGAGCCAGCACACCACTGCTGCCCAGGATGTCAGGAGCATAGGATGGGAGTGGAAGGGTTTAAGATTGCGCGTAATCATCTGTGACACAGAGTCTGAGATAACAGGTGCCACCTTATGTGTATGTGGTGAGGAGAGGGTTATAATTGATGAAGGGTGCTAAGAGGGTGAGGATGGCTAAAGGGAAGTACCGCTAGTTACAGTAATAGAGTAGTGGGCACTGTGTGAGGGAAGGAAGCTGAGTGGATTAAGAGGAGGCAGTCTATGAGGGTTATGAGGGGGCTGTGTGTGTGAGGGGGAGGGTAAGGAGACTTATCTGTAAGGGAGTGAGGCTAAGAGTTAAAAATGTAATTTCTTTAAAATGGCACCAAACTTTGTGTGTGTCTTATAATCAGGAGAGGCCTATACTCGGAACAATACGGTATATATATATATATATATATATATATATATAGTAATACTTCTATATTATATGAAATGCTTAGACCATTGCTAAATGCAAATCCATTTTGTCACTATTCTGAAGCTAGGCTCATAAATTAAACCCCACTCTTTCTGACCAAATACACATGTATGAGGGGCGGCTCTGGATGCTGCATCATGATTGGTGAATAGCGGGCAATATGCCTGTATTTAAAAGGGTGGCATTTGGGGCTTCTGCTTGTTATTATTCGCATTGAAAAAGTCCACCATTTGGGCCAAAACTAGTTTGTGTATTATATTAGTGATATTGCATGTTTCTCCAACATAGGTGTGTCCGGTCCACGGCGTCATCCTTACTTGTGGGATATTCTCCTCCCCAACAGGAAATGGCAAAGAGCCCAGCAAAGCTGGCCATATAGTCCCTCCTAGGCTCCGCCTACCCCAGTCATTCTCTTTGCCGTTGCACAGGCAACATCTCCACGGAGATGGCTTAGAGTTTTTTGATTGGCTTTTGAGACTGCCGGACGGCAGCCTCCTGAAAGTATCACAGCTCACTCCACTAGGGCTGTGGCTTCCACATGGGCCTTCAAGAATGAGGTTCCTGTTGACCAAATTTTTTAAATTATATACTTTTGCTTCTTCGGAGGCTATTTTTGGGAGAAAGGTTTTGCAAGCCGTGGTGCCTTCCGTTTGGGTGACCTGATTTGCTCCCTCCCTTCATCCGTGTCCTAAAGCTTTGGTATTGGTTCCCACAAGTAAGGATGACGCCGTGGACCGGACACACCTATGTTGGAGAAAACAGAATTTATGCTTACCTGATAAATTACTTTCTCCAACGGTGTGTCCGGTCCACGGCCCGCCCTGGTTTTTTAATCAGGTCTGATGACTTATTTTCTCTAACTACAGTCACCACGTTACCATATGGTTTCTCCTATATATATTTCCTCCTGTCCGTCGGTCGAATGACTGGGGTAGGCGGAGCCTAGGAGGGACTATATGGCCAGCTTTGCTGGGCTCTTTGCCATTTCCTGTTGGGGAGGAGAATATCCCACAAGTAAGGATGACGCCGTGGACCGGACACACCGTTGGAGAAAGTAATTTATCAGGTAAGCATAAATTCTGTTTTTTTTCACCCCTGGCACCTGATGCAGACGACTGCAGCTATTGGCCAGGAAACAGGGGGGTGAAGGCATGCACTTTTTATCTCACTTGATTATTACTTTGGTTGGCGGGGCTTCATTTATTATATATGGGCCTATTTATGAAAGGCCTGTCAGTCATGATCTGACATTGCGGATCATGTCCGACAGACCTCACTGAATGTGGAGAGCAATACACTCTCCGCATTCAGCATTGCACCAGCAGCTCTTGCAAATCGGCCGCTAGCTGGGGGTGTTGAATTGTGGCGATCTTTGTCCACCTCCTCAGAGCAGGCGGACAGGTTATAGAGCAGTAGTCTTGATAGATTTGCCCCATAGAGGTTGTTTCCTCATTTTTACGTTTAATTATTAAAAGTTATTTTTTAATTCCTTACTACTTAGACTAGGAAAGAGTGCTCATTAAACCCTAAAACTTTATTTGTTACTTAAATTGTTAAATCCTTTTTTTAGGGGTACTGTTACGTTCAGCTCAGTCTTTTTTCCAGGTTCACTGGGTCTTAGTGTCAATACCACTTTCATATTATGGTTAAAATACACATTCCAAAACTACAAAGATAACATTTGTCCCCCAACTAGAAAGTGGAAGCTTCAAAATATTATTTACCTCATCACTTAATGAGATTAGATCTTTTCAAACGAGATAACCTTTTACCTAGATCACAGGAACCCCTGTGGACAGCAGATGCAGGTCTGGACTCATGTTTGAAATTCAGGATTTTCAGGAAAGCAGTTAATTTACACTATGTATGTATAAACAAGACACTGCAATTTCTGCAACTGTTGAATTCACAACCCCTATCTGGAAGGGTGATGGCTCAGATACCAGCATATTGGAGGCTAAGTCTCATATAAATTGACTTGTGTTTAAGTTCATATAGTTAAATTACTCAGATTGTATTTATATATATATATATATATATATATATATATATATATATATATATATATATATATATATATATATATATATATATATATATATATATATATATATATAATCAGTCTTGGAGATATACATTTGTGCCTGATATACTTTATTAGATAAGTGTCTGTTGTATTGAGTGGATAGCTGTATTGGTGAATTTAAATTTTTTGACTGTGTCAGAATAAAACTACATTGATTTTTCTTTGTTTCAGGAGTCTGGTGTGAAAACGAGGTTTTGAAATAAATACACCAACATAACTAAAGGACACTCCTGAGACATATCAACAGTTAGTCTTTCTCATTTATCTAGCGAGGATCATTCCTCTGCAGCTTCTGAGGGCGAGATCTCTGATTCTGAATCTGCAGTTCTTAAGTACAGTAGATTCTAAGGAGGTTAATTTTAATTTTAAACTGTAGCATCTCCGTTTACTTTTGAATGAGGTTTTAGCTACTTTGGATGACTCTGAAACAATTACAGAGGCTCCTAAATTGCTAATAAGCTGAACAGAGTTTTTGATGTCAAACCTAAATCTTTAGAGGTTTTCCTGTTCCAGATCGCATGTCTGAATTTATATTTCAGGAATGGGAGAAGCCAGGGGTTCCCTTTAACCCATCTCCTGTGTTCAAAAATATGTTTCCTGTGGCTGATTCAGTGCAAGATTTTTGCAAACACTGTTCCTAGAGTAGAGGACGCTATATCTACCTTAGCAAAGAGAACTTCTATTCAGAAACTTGAGGGTTATTTAAGAAAGATGTTTCTTCATCAGGGTTTGCAATGGCAACCTGTTGCTAGTATTGCGACAGTTGCAGGTGGAGCCTCTTATTGGTGTGACTCATTGTCTAATCTAATCTCAGAGGAGACTACTATAGAGGAGATCCAAGATAGGATCACAGCTCTAAAGCTGGCTAATACTTTTATCTGTGAAGCCAGTATGCAAGTAGTCAGGCTGGGAGCCAAAAATTCTAGTTTTGCAATTCTAGCCCGCAGAACCCTTTGGTTAAAATATTGGTCTGCGGATGTGACTTCCAAATCTAAGCTTCTATCTCTACCTTTTAAGGGTAAGACTTTATTTGGTCCTGTTCTGGCTGAAATAATTTCCATGGTTACTGGTGGTAAAGGAGTTTTTTTTTTATTATCACAAGATAAGAAGAATAGGCCCGAAGGTTGTCAGTCTTCTAATTTTCATTCCTTTTGTAACTTCAAGGGACAGACAATGTCCTTGTCTTCTAAACCTGAGCAAGCCAAGACCTCTTGGAGAGCTAGTCAGCCCTGGAATAAGGGTAAGCAATCGAGAAAGCCTTCTGCTGATGCTAAATCAGCATGAAGGGGCTGCTCCCGATCCAGTTCTTAATCAGGTAGGGGGCAGACTTTCCTTCTTCCAGCAGGCTTGGATTTGTGATGTTCCAGACCCTTAGGCAGTGGATATAGTCGCCCAGTGATACAAGATAGGATTTAAATATTGCCCCCCTAGGTACAGGTTTCTACTATCAGAATTATCTGTAAACCAGGCAAAGAGAGAGGCCTTCCTAAACTGTGTAAAGGATCCGTCATCTCTGGGAGTTATTGCCCCAGTTCCTCTAGCAGAACAGGGTCAGGGATTTTATTCAAATCTTTCTGTGGTTCCAAAAAAGGAGGGAACTTTTGGACCCATTCTAGACCTCAAGACTCTCAACAAGTTTCTCAAGGTTTCGTCCTTCAAAATGGAGACTATTTGTTCTGTTCTCCCTCTAGTTCAGGAGGGTCAATTTATGACCACCATAGACCTGAAGGATTCATATTTTCATGTGCCTATCCACAAGTAATGTTGCTCCTTTTTGAATTAACATTTCAAATTTTTAGCCCTTCCTTTCGTCCTTGCCACTGCTCCACAAATCTTTACAAAGGTTCTAGGGGCTCTTTTGGCTGTGGCCAGATCTCTAGGGATTGCGGCGGATCCTTACCTAGACAATATCTTGGTTCAGACGCCATCTTTTTAGTTAGCAAGATCCTATACAGATTTTCGGTTATCTATTCTCCTCTCTCACGGGTGGAAGGTGAATCTATGGAAAACCTATTTGATGCCAAGTGCCAGGGTATTTTTCTGTGAATAATCATAGACTCAGTATCTATGAAAATTTTTTTGACTGAGGTTAGAAAAATCAAGCTTTTTGCGGCCTGTCGTTCTCTTCAGTCCTCCTTTTGTCCATCAGTGGCAGTGTGTATGAAAGTAATTGATTTCATGGCGGCATCCATGGACATTATTCAGTTTGCCTGCTTCCATCTGAGACCTCTACAGTTATGTATGCTCAGTCAATGGAATTGAGACCACTCAGATCTCTCTCAGAGAATAATTTTAGACTCTTAGACAATGATTTCTCTGTCTTGGTGGATCTCCCAAGACCATTTGTCTCAGGGCACTATTTTCCTGAAACCTTCTTGGGAGATTGTGACCACGGATGCCAGCCTGTTAGGCTGGGGAGAAGTTTGGAGTTCCTTAAGAGCTCAGGCACTCTGGACTCAGGGGGATTCTGCCCTGCCTATAAATATCCTAGAATTGAGAGCAATTTTTTAATGCTCTAACAGCTTGATCTCAACTGAGTTTAGTCCGGTTTATCAGATTTCAATCTGACAACATCACTTTGGTGGTGTATATCAACCACCAAGGAGGAACTCCGAGCTTATTAGCTTTGAAGGAGGTGACTCACATTCTTCAGTGGGCAGAGTCTCACACATGTCAACTCTCTGTCATTTATATCTTAGGGGTGGACAACTGGGAAGCAGATTATCTGAGCAAGCAGACTTTTCACCCAGGAGAAAGGGCTCTCCATCCGGAAGTATTTTTGTTTGTTAACACTGAAGTTGGGAGTTCTGGAGCTGAATCTGATGTCATCCCGTCTAAATATCAAACTTCTAAGGTACAGAGCAAGATCAAGAGATCCTCAAGCAGCTCTGATTGACGTCCTGGCAGTGCCATGGGACTTCATTCTAATTTATCTGTTCCCTCCGGTTGCCCTCCTTCCTCGGGTGATAGCCCGTATCAAACATGCGGACCTAGTGAAGATGTTGTCATTCCCCCCCCCCCCGTGGAAATTGCTTCTGATGAAGGATCTTCTACTCCAGGGTCCCTTCCTTCATCCGAACTTAGTTTCTCTGAAGCTGACTGCTTGGAGATTGAATTGTTAGTCTTGTCCAGATGAGTATTTTCTGTGAAAGTTATTGAGACTATGATTCAGGCTCGTAAGCCTGCTACTTACAAGGTGTATTAAAAGGTATGGCATAAATACCTTCATTGGTGCAGATCTAGGGTTTTTTCTTGGAGTTAGGTTAGAATTCCCTGTATTTTGTCCTTTCTTCAGGAGGGTCTGGAGAAAGGTTTATCAGTCAGTACTCTAAAAGGTGAGATTTTGGCTCTGTCAATTATTTTGGAGAAGCATCTGGCAATTTTGCTAGATGTTCAATCTTTTGTCCAGGCTTTGTTTAAAATCAGGCCTGTGTTAGGTCAATTGCTCCTCCTTGGAGTCTTAATCTTGTTCTCAGGGTTCTGCAGCAGGCTCCTTTTGAGCCTATGCATTCTGTTGATATTAAATTATTGTCCTAGAAAGTTTTTGTTTCTACTGGCATTTTCCTCTGCCGTAGAGTTTTGGAGCTTTCGGCTCTTTAGTGTGAACCTCTCCTTATCTTATTTTTCATGTGGATAAGGCGGTTCCTCCATACTAAATCATGATTCTACCTAAGGTGGTTTCGGAATGCAATATTAACCAAAAAATTGTTGTTCCTTCATTTTGTCCTAATCCTTCCTCTCAGAAGGAATGGTTATTGTAC
Organism: Bombina bombina; assembly: GCF_027579735.1. Taxonomy (NCBI): domain Eukaryota; kingdom Metazoa; phylum Chordata; class Amphibia; order Anura; family Bombinatoridae; genus Bombina; species Bombina bombina. Next base: position 1,195,015,012 of record NC_069502.1, read on the forward strand.
AATCTGGATGTTGTGTGTGCTCTAAAGTTCTATTTGCAGGCTATTAAAGATTTTAGGCAATCTTCTCTTTGTTTTATTTTCTGGTAAGCGGAAGGGTCAAAGGGCCACTTCTTATACTCTCTTCTTTTGGCTGGGAAGTGTTATTCTATTGGCTTATGAGACAGCTGGACAGAAGCCCCCAGAGAAAATTATGGCTCACTCCACTAGGGCTGTCATTTATTTGTGGGCCTTTAAAATAATGCTTATATGGAACAGATTTGCAAGGTGGCCAATTGATCATCATTGCATACTTTTTCCAAATTTTATGTTTTTGTTTTGGCTTATTTTGGGAGGAAAGTTCTTCAAGTGGTGGTGCCTTCTGTTTAGGCTCACCTGTCTTGTGTATCTCTCCCTTCCATTCTGTGGACTCTAGCTTTGGTATTGGTTCCCACTAGTAAGTAAATTGATTCATGGACTCTCCATGCCATTGAAAAGAAAATATAATTTATGCTTACCTGATTTTTTTTTTTCTGGTATGGAGAGTTCACAACCCACCCTTATTTTAATCTTAAACAGCTTTAGTCATTTTCTAAATCTCAAGCATCTATATGCCCTTGGTGTCTTATTCTCTTTCCATTATTCATTCTGAATGACTGGGGAGTGTGAGAAGTGGGAGGATACTTGAAACTTTGCTGGGGTATTATTTGCCTCCACCTGGTGGCCAGGAGTTGAATTACCACTAGTAATTGAATGTATTTGCAGACTCTCTATGCCAGGAAAGAAAATAATTTATCAGTTAAGCATAAATTATATTTTTAAAAGCATGCAACACCAGAGAAGCTTAGGGAGGAAGGGAGGGAGGGAATTGTAAACAAAAATTGCCTAAAGGTATTAACCCAAGCCTACCTGGGAGGATGCTGCAAACTAAATTCCCAAGCCTACCTGGGAGGATGCTGCAAACTAAATTAATACACGTACTTTGCAATAATCACTTGCAATAATGAAACAATTTAAGGAATTGTTTACATGTCAAGTTTAATGGTCCTTTAAATTATTACCTGGTTTGGTGACTGGAAACAGTGAGGCGGCAGATGGTTTGTAAACACACACAAGTGAAGCAGAAGAGTAGCTGTGGGAAGGCCTAGGGTCAGTACTGGGAAATCCATCAGAAGCCGTGCAGTATAGCAGTAGATAAAACCAAGCTCATAAACCAGAATACAGTTCCATGGGTCTTTAGCCAATAAACCAGTCCACAGGATGCAGTATAGGTAGGGGACAGACAGGTAATGTAAGCCAGAAACCTTGCCAGGGTCAAAACCAAGAGGGCAGGCCAGGGACAGGATTGCTTAACTCTTCATATGAAATAGCCAAGCACTAAATGGGAGTCATGACCTTTTAGCACCTCCCATTCAGACTTGGCGCCAAAGACATTGCAAAGCTCACTTCTGGTAAGGAATCCATAAACAGCACTAACTTAGCACACATACAACTAGCTCCATAAAGATGCAGAACTGATAGCATAAAATACACTACCGGCTACTTTAAGTCAAGGACTTTTTAGTCCTGTCAGAATCCTTCAAGCTACAGCCAGGAGCTTCCGGCATCTCCCTTCATATGGTAACGGAGCAGGGTTGTTGCTTTGTTACCATATGAAGCCTGATCATTACAGACAGTGACACAGAGTGGGAGAGAAGGCGGGTCGGCGGTGGAGTTAGTGGGAGGGGCCCTACACTGGAGAAAAGCTATTTTGAAGGGAGGGGTGGCACACTGTACTAAATAAAAAGGTTTGGGATGGGGGGCCCTAAATCCCTAAATAAACGATTGCGAGGAGGAGGGGGACCACTACACAAAATGTTGCGTCTATTTCCGAACAAAGGGGTTCCCAGAGAAGCTTTTACAACCATTTGTGACATGATTGCACAAGCAGTATGTAAATAATTTCGGCGAGAAACCCAAACGGCTAGATTAAGAGTTTTTCGTTTTGAGCTGTGCGGTGCTAACGAGCAGTTTATGCTCACCGCTCACTTACAGACAGCGCTGGTATTACAGGTTTTTACAACCCAGACAAGAAGTGAGCGTTGAGCAAAATTTTGCTCCTTACCGCACTCCAATACCAGCGCTGCTTACGTTAGCGGTGAGCTGGTGTAACGTGCTCATGCTCGATTTCCCCATAAGAATCAATGGGGAGAGCCGGCTGAAAAAAAAGTCTAACATCTGCTAAAAAGCAGCATAAAGCTCCTTAACGCAGCCCCATTGATTCCTATGGGGAAATACATTGTATGTCTACACCTAACACCGTAACATGAACCCCGAGTCTAAACACCCCTAATCTTACACTTATTAACCCCTAATCTGCCGCCCCCGACATCGCCACAACCTACATTATATTATTAACCCCTAATCTGCCGCTCCGGACACCGCCGCCACCTACATTATACTTATGAACCCCTAATCTGCTGGGCTGAAGGGGCCTGCCATCAATGGCCTCAGTAGCAAGCGGAACGGACCGAGGCAAAACAGGAATGGAGTGCTTTGATACAAAAGCACTGCCAATGAAATAGCCCGCAGCACCGGAGTCAACAAGAGCCTGAGTGACTATGGAGGAGTCCACCCAGGAAAGGACTACTGTGACCAATGGTTTCTCCTTAAAGGGACAGTATACACTCATTTTCATATAACTGCATGTAATAGACACTACTATAAAGAATAAGATGCACAGATACTGATATAAAAATCCAGTATAAAACTGTTTAAAAACTTACTTAGAAGCTGTCAGTTTGGCTCTGTTGAAATGGCAGCTGGAAAGCCCACTGCAAGTGGGAAATAAGACACTCCCCCCCTCCCCCTTCTTTTGCATATGAAAAGACCCTTTACACAAACAGGAGCAAGCTGGAGTAGGTAGCTGACAGTATTCACATAAAACTTTGGGGCTTGGTTAAGAGTCTGAAAATCAAAGCAATGTTATTTAAAAATAAGCAAACTTATACATTTATTTAAAAAAAAAAAACTTTATGGGCTTTATAAATAGATCATCTACAAAACATTTATGCAAAGAAAAAATGAGTGTATGATGTCCCTTTAAGCGGTTCGGGGATGAGGATAAACCACCCAAGGTCTGCCCCCGACAGGACCTTAGGTGTGAGCGTTTCCCGGCCGTGTAGGACAAGACTTCAAAAGGTGGCCCTGTAACCCACAATATAGGCAGAGCCCCTCCCTCCTCCTAAAGGTCCTCACCGCCGCGGAGAGACGCGTGAATCCCAGCTGCATTGGCTCAGCAGTACCTGGTGACTCGGGACCAGGAGGCATGGGAGGAGAGGGAGGCATGGGTTGGAACGAACACGTAGGAGACAACGGAACAGGAGGCTTCCACATGCGCTCCTTGGAAGAGGGCCTCTCTCTGAGTCTGATGTCAATTAGGATAAAAAAAGACACCAATGCCTTGAGATCCTCTGGTAAATTTCTGGTAGCAACCTCGTCTTTAATCGCATCAGAGAGCCCATGAAAGAAGGCGGCAACAAGGGCTTCATTGTTCCAACCTACCTCTGCGGCAAGCGTACGGAACTCAATAGCATACTGAGCAACAGATCTTGTACCTTGCTGAATGGACATGAGTCGTTTAGCAGCAGAGGAGGAGCGAGCCGGAACATGAAATACCCTTCGAAAGGAGGCCACAAATTCAGGGTAATTTGAAATCACAGGTTTATTTGTCTCCCACAAGGGATTAGCCCAGGCAAGAGCTGTTTCAGAGAGTAACGAGATGCAAAATCCCAGCTTAGCTCTGTCAGAGGGAACCGCCTGAGGTAACATCTCAAAGTAAATACCCACCTGGTTCAAAAACCCTCTGCACTGAATAGGATCGCCTCCATATCGCTGAGGTAGAGTTGCAGAACCGGACATGCTCCTGGTAGGACTAGGTGCAGCAGCGGAAACAGGAGCAGCCATAACTTGCGGGATACTTTTGTCCAAATGTGCAGTGCAAGTCAGCAGGGTTTGCAGGTCTTGTGCAAATTGATCCAAGCGGTGATCCTATTCATCCATCCTGGAAATGATGGCAGGTAAAGGTGGATTATTAGCACCATCAGGATTCATGGAGACGAGAAGTGCAAAAATAATCACACCTTTTATTAATAGCAAAAAATTATAAAATGTCCTCAAGTCAAAAAACAAGCCGGTAGTCAGACGAGCTGAGTCAGGAGCCAAAGCGAATAGTTAGACAAGACGGAATCAGGAACAAGGAAAACAGCAGAGTCAGGAGCAAGCCAGGGATCAGGAACCAGGAAGGACGTCAGGCAGCCAGGTAATATACAGGAACACTCACAAACAGGTCTGAGACAACGCAAAGGCAAAGCATACTGAACAGCGGCCCTTTAAATAATAAGTGATGACATCACAATTCTGAGACTGCATCCTGTCTCACATGGATGATGCACACCAGTCTGGCCATAAAAGGAAGTGCAGGAAATGAGCAGCATCCCCCACAATGCACCATAGTCAGGAATAGAGGTGAGTAAAATAGCTGCCAGCAGTACATGGCAAACAAACAGGGAAAAAACACTGCCACTATATTAAAGTTATTAACCCCTAAACCTATGACTAACCCTAATCCTAACACCCCCTAAATTAAATATAATTAAAATAAATCTAAATAAAATTACTATAATTAACTAAATTATTCCTATTTAAAACGAAATGCTTACCTATAAAATAAACCCTAAGCTAGCTACAATACAACTAATAGTTACATTGTATCTAGCTTAGGGTTTATTTTTATTTTACAGGCAAGTTTGTATTTATTTTAACTAGGTACAATAGTTATTGAATAGTTATTAACTATTCAATAACTACCTAGTTAAAATAAATACAAAAGTACCTGTAAAATAAAACCTAACCTAAGTTACAATTACACCTAACTCTACACTGCAATTAAATTATTTCCCTAAATTAAATACAATTAAATTAAATTATCTAAAGTACAAGAAAACAAACAAACATTAAATTTCAGAAAATAATAAACAAATTACAATATTTTTAAACTAATTACACCTAATCTAATCCCCCTAACAAAATAAAAAAGCCCTCCCAAAATAAAAAAAGCCCTACCCTGCACTAAATTACAAATAGCCCTTAAAAGGGCCTTTTGCAGGGCATTGCCCCAAAGTAATCAGCTCTTTTACCTGTAAAAAAATTACAAACCCCCCCAACATTAAAACCCACCACCCACACAACCAACCCTACTCTAAAATCCACCCAATACCCCCTTAAAAAAACACTAACCCCCTGAAGATCACCTTACCGGGAGAAGTCTTCATCCAAACGGGCTGAAGTCCTGAATGAAGCCGGGAGAAGTCTTCATCCAAGCCGGGCGAAGTGGTCCTCCAGACGGGCAGAAGTCTTCATCGAGACGGCATCTTCTATCTTTATCCACCCGGCGCGGAGCGGGTCCATCTTCAAGACATCCGACGGGGAGCATCCCCTTCAATTGACGGCTAACACAGAATGAAGGTACATTTAAGTGATGTCATCCACGTCCCTTCAATTGAGATTGGCTGAAAGAATTCAGCCAATTGGAATTAAGGTAGAAAAAATCACATTCAGTCCTTGGCTAAAGCCTGCCGCTTCCACCTTAAAAACATCGCTAAAATTAGACATTTCCTTAAACAAGATACAACCAAGATTTTAATCCACTCTCTCATCCTTTCCCGCCTTGACTACTGCAACTCCGTCCTCTCTGGTCTACCTAGCTGCCGCATAGCTCCTTTACAATCCATTATGAATGCCTCTGCCTGGCTCATCATCCTTACTTGTCGCTCTTCATCTGCTGCACCTCTCTGCCAATCCCTTCACTGGCTTCCTCTTGCCTCTAGGAATCCTCACCCTGACATATAAAGCTATCAACTGCACTGCTCCCCCCTACATCTCAGAACTTGTCTCTAGATACTCTCCCTCCCGTCCCCTTCGATCAGCTCAGGATCTCCTCCTCTCGTGTTACTTCCTCACATTCCCATTTACAGCACTTCTCCAGACTAGCCCCCATCTTGTGGAATTCCCTGCCTCGCTCCATAAGACTCTCCCCTAGTTTTAACAGCTTCAAGCACTCCCTAAAAACTCTACTATTCAGGGATGCATACAACCAACACTAACTTTTCTTAACTCCATTGCTTTCCCCTTGAACCCCTTAGAATGTAAGCCTATGGGCCCAGCTGTGTACACATCTCTTCATAAGAGCCGACTACAACAGTGAAACTCTTGGCAGGGCCCTCTACCCACTTGACCCCTACAAAAGCTATCCTGTACACCGACTATGTTTACAGCGCTGCGGAATCTGTTGGCGCTCTACAAATACCTGATGATAATAATAATAATAATAATAATAATAATAATAATAATAATAATAATAAAATCTTATTGGCTGATCCAATCAGCCAATATGATCGAGCTTGCATTCTATTGGCTGATTGGATCAGCCAATAGGATTGAACTTCAATCCTATTGGCTGATTGCATCAGCCAATAGGATTTTTTCTACCTTAATTCCGATTGGCTGATATAATTCTAAGCCAATTCTTTTTAAGCCTAACGCACAACTTGTAATCTAGCCGAAAGTTGAAAAGTGAAAAAGTTATGTTTTATTTTATATAATTGCATTTGGCAGTGAAATATTGGCATGAAATATTACAAAATTGGCCTAGATACATACCTTGGGTTGTCTACCATAAAAAAATATTCATATATAGTTTTGATAGGTAAATTAAAACAAAAAAAAAAAGTGCAAAAAATAAATAAATCTCTATATCTGTTTAAATGGTATGAAAGCAAAAATGCTAAAATATTCTCCAGTATTTTGGGCAAGATATTCCGGTATGTATTTTATTTTATACAGGTGGCAAGAGTTCATGATCCATTACTGCTGGGAATGACTCTTCCCTGCCCCTAGGAGGCAGCAAAGATTCCCAAACCCCAAGAGCTCTATATAATCTCTCCCACCTCACTGGTAAACTATTCTTGTCTTTACCTTCTTTGGAGTAAGTTTAAGGATGAAGATGTGCAAGATATCCTTTATTTAGAGGGGTCCTCAGATGAGTTGAGACCCATTTCCCTTCGAGTGCAGTCTTTGATCAAGGGTCGTATTGGGAATATGGGTAGTAACACATTTTTCACCTCATGGGAATTAGTCGCAAAACTTCCACAGGTGTTGCAGGGACTTGTCCTTTGCCTTCTTCTATTGGGTTACTGATATACTCCAATTCCCTATCCTCTGCTATATGTTTCAGCACTGGTTTGGCTTTTTACAATACTCAATAAACCAACTGTTGTTTTTTTTTTTTAAGTTTATCTCAGCCATAAGGCAGTAAGTCCTATGACACAGTGGTACACAAGTCTTGTTAGTTTCTCTTTTTCTTATGGGGGGGGGGGGGAGGTTATATATGCTGTATGCATATGTATATATTTGTATGTGTGTATGTGTATATATGCACACAGACATACACACACATACCCTATATGGACAAATATATGTAGACACTTGACCTATATGAGCTTGTTTGACATCCCATTCTAAAACCATGGTTATTAGTTGGCCCTCCGTTTGCAGCTATAACAGCCATACCTGCTCGTCTAACATCAGTGCCTGACCTCTCAGATGCTCTTTTGGCAGAATAGGAGAACATTTGCACAGAAACACTCCAAAATCTAGTGGAAAGTCTGGTTTGGAATGGGGTGCCTAGCAAGTTTATATAGGTCAGATGTCCATATACTGTTGGCCATATAGCATATGTTATTCATATTTAACTGGTTAAATTGAGTTATAATGTCCCTTTAAGAGAGTCATGCTCTTGCTCTCTCTGTCTTCTAGCTCACTCGTTTTCTTATTATTTACTCTTCTCTCCAATTTGTCTGCTCCCTCTTTCTTGTGTTTCTGTCCCATAGACTTTATTTCTCTCTGAGCATGATATAGATTAGAATAAATGTTACATACAGCTAGATGAATATGCACAAACTAAAAATTTATAAGTAAAGGTATTTTCCAGCTTTGTGTAGCAATATCACTAAATATATGTACTAAAATGTTAAATGATTTGGAATTGTGAACTGTATTGTAAAAGTAATCCATAGTTACCCTAATCCTTCTTTTGGACCCAAACCTTCCTATAAAACAGCACACGCCTATCGTGGTTTATGACATTATCTCTGAGGCCCAGCCGAGCCAGCAAATTGGCATCAAAATTACATGGCAAGGGTGGAAATTTTGGGCGTTCTTATTCTTCAGGTCCAAGGTTTGACTATTTTTGCTCTCTTGTGGTTTGGAGAAATTGGGGATTTGTTTAAATTGAAGAATTTAGATGAAAATATAACATAGATAACCTTGTGGAAAATATGTAAATGATAAAACAGAAGATCCTAAATCAGTTCACAGTCTGCTTAAAATTGTAGAATCTGTCATAAATAAGCTATAAGTCATTATCCCTATCTTAATCCCCTGGAGCAGTGTTTAAGGTGTGCTTATTACTACAGGTATACTTCACTTTACAGCGCTTCGCGGAGCTGAAGTTCAACCTCCAAGTATTTTGAAACAGTGCTGTAATCATCCTGAGATTGCGAGAAAAGTGACTGGCACCATTTTGTTATGCACAGTTCTCTCTGTTTACAGCATTACAGTGCAATCTGTGTCTCAGTGCTATAGTCTGGCAAATATTACTACAGTAATTGTCACTATTTTACAGGTACAGTATTTATTGAATACTAAGTGCATGCTCTGCTAGTGTTGAACTAAACATTGCACTATTGCACCCCTAATATATGTTAGTTCAAACATGTTTTTAAGTTTTTAAACACACTGGCGAGTGAAAAGAAAGCTAAAACTGCCTTGTTTCACTTTGAGGCGGTTTTCACTAACCTGCTGTATGTGCAGGGTTTACCTGTATTGCCATAACAACAGATCCCCAGTTCACATATTATGCCAGCACTGCCCTTCCAGACTACTTTGCGGGAGGGACATCTATAATTAGCATGTAATTTAGCTGTAAAAAGCCCCTTTTCCACCACTCCCTGCTTCTTCCAGTTAAGCTCTGTGTAACTCTGCTAATACCTTCCCTCTAGAGGCTATTGGTGTTTTTTAGATAGCCGTCTTAGTAAGGGTTTAAGGTCAATATCAGAGTAAAGTATGAGTACATATATACAACTAAATATCTTTTGTTTGTAATTGAATTTAATACTTGGATTGCTATTCTTAAATCACTCAATATTTCTAGTAATTATACAATAGTGTGTGTATTTGTGTTAATATCTTTATAAATGGCTGTTTATAGTAAGGATTAAAGGTTTCCTCTATGCACGCTAGATTTAAACCATGGACTCCCATTTATTCTAGAATTTATATTAAATTTTTTGTAATAGCAATTGATTTTGATTGTTGCAGTTGTCAAATTACTTGTTATACTACGATCTAACAATGTTTTTTTTTCCTTGAGTTTACAGCCAGTCAGGGTCATGAGTGCTAAGTTCACACTTTATTGTGATCTTGTGGAATTTCACTATAATATTGCAAGATTTCATATTAAGCTTCCTTAAACTGAGGAGGTACTGTGCCTACACATGCAATATGCATACATTCCCTTGGGAGTCATGAGACAAGCATCCTGATTGGACTGCTTAAAGGAACAGTAAATTCAAAATTAAACTTTCATTATTCTGACAGAGCACAGAATTTTAAATAGCTTTCATGTTTACTTCTGGTATCTAATTTGCTTCATCCTCAAGGTATACTTTGTTGAAAAGCATACCTAAGTGAGCTCAAGAGCAGGACTACACTACTGTGAGCTATGTAGTCCATGTGTTCGTTTAGCTCCTGGTAGTTATTTGCTGCTCCTTCATGAAAGGATACAGAGAGAACAAAACAAATGTTATAATAAAAGCAAATGTATTTTTTTTTATTTTAAATTGTGCACTCTACCTGATTCTTGAAATATAAAGTTTGGGTTTCATGTCTTCTACAATGGGATGTGGCTACTGTGGAAATCCTGTGATAAAATCTCTTCCTTTTCAACAGAGATGTCCATATGATAGTCAGTTTTTTTTACAGATATGGTGCATTAATTCAAAGTAATTTAGCATATGGGTAGTTTAGTACCATTGAAGCATTCAGAAAATTAGACAGATCATCAAGTCCTTAGGGCAGGGGCGTATTATGGCCTATGCAAACAAGGCCCCAGTGTCTAGGGCAGCACAAAACCTAAATATGCCACTGCCTTAGGGTAAAAAGTACTTATGTATGTATGTATTGGGTACTTGTAAGGGTCTCAAGGCGCTGCTCATTTTATCAACCTCGGAAGGATGAAAGGATGAAAGGCTGAGTGGACCCCACCAGGGATCGAACCTGCAGCCCTTGGGTTGCTACAGAGCTCAGCCACAGTGCCTTAGCACACTGAGCTATCTGCCCAGCTCAGCGTGCAAGTATTATCATTGTTACAAACTACATTTAGGGCCAGATTAAAAGTGGAGCGGTAATTAATACTCATGCAGATTTAAATTTAGCCACCAATCAGCTAGTGCTACCCAGGGTCTGAACCAAAAATGGTCCTGCTCATGATCTTAAATTCCTGATTTTCAAATAAAGATACCAAAAGAACAGAGAAACAGCTGTACCCTAATCACCACACTGCAGGGCCGGTCCGCATTAGCTAACGACCACCAACTTTATTTGGAAGCTTTACTCTCCTTTATTTACCCCTCTCCCAGACTCTGAGGGGGTCCCACTGTCACTAGGTAGTGTTATTAAATTTCAGATAATAGTCTTTTGCCCAGTAACTATGGGTTATTTGAGGATATAAGAGAGAGCTCTTTCCAAACACGTCTCTCTAGCTTGATGGCTAGCTCCGCCCCCCGTGTTTATACAATTTTAATTCAGGTATATAGTCCTAAACTCCTGATTAGATCAACAGCCTATTTGTCAAATATTGCTGTATTGAAATTTGCCAAATATTGATACTATTGATACTGATTCGCAAGAAATCAATATTAGATCAATTTTAGATTATTTAGATTACAAGGTTGGCCAACCTATCAGATTCATTTGTACATAAGAATCTCAAACTCACATGTTTTAAAAAAAACTTTGTTTTTACTAAAATAAAATACATTTTTTTTTTTTAATATTTTTTTTATTGAAGTTAAAGCATATATCATTACAACAAAAACTCGCCCTAAGGCCAAAGTTACAACAAAGTCAATAATACATTGTTTATATAAAGGCGTTATTAAATAAGCAATATGCATATATATTTCAAATCTGGATATTAGAATATACAATATCTTAGGCGAGATGAATTAGAACTTCATTTTGTATTATTAGCGTATGAGCTCCACAATCTAATAGTATATTACCTAAGACCAACATATCAACTTGTGGAGATTTATTATGAGTATCAGCCACTCTTGGGCCGAGCTATATAGGGGGGAGGGGGATATTCAGCGGGTAAGCACCGCTATGTTTATAGGAAAAGGAGGTGGGGGGGGGCGGAGCCTAGTATAAATGCGGGTAACTTAGGGTGTCTGGAATGATATGGAAGCCTGACAAATAAATATGGGAATAGAAGCGCCTCTAAGCTAAGAGGGGTTGTTAAAATTCACATTTTCAGCTGTGAGCTTAAAGATTACAAATATCAACTGGATATGTGCTTTATAGGTAAGGCTGGTGCAGCAGTTTGTTAGCCGATATCTAACATTATACAGTAAGTCCCTATAGTAAAGGGAAAATTATTGAAGGTAAATAGCCTGTATATATTAGCCAATACTGTCTTGCAGCATTTGTGCCATAGGTTTTTAACTGAATTACTAACTAATAAACAAACTAGGATCGCAGTGAGTATGTAGAAATACATTACAATATAGGCAGTAGCAAAGGTCATATGCTGCATAATTCCTTTAACTGATTATGAGCTAATACAATTGTTTGAGCCAAGTTCCAGAGCAAAGTATGTTTAACTGACTCCAAGTCTGTAGAGAGCTATGCTTGTGGGTAAAGATGTTCAACTCTCTGTTAGAGATGTTCTCCTAAACTAAGAGTGTAACTATGTCAGATGGTGACATATATAAATATAACATCTGTGGGTATGTACTAATAAGAAACATATAGACTCGCTTAGTGTTACGCCATATACTTATAGGCTTAATAAAAGTATCCTATTGGAAAGTCTCAGTATTAAAAGGAGCTATAGAAGTATTGTAGGTATAACCAATTAGCATACAGGTAAATAAGAATTCATGCAGGGTATGGTACATACCATATTGGCCTTAATAAGACATACTGCATGATAGTTGGTATAGAGACAAGCTGCTTAACAGTAGGTGTATGTAAGCTTTACAAATAAATATGGGAAAAGCGGCGTCTCTAGACTAAGAGGGGTTGTTAGGTATCTCATGTTCAGCTATGAGCTTAAAGATTTCCAATATCAACTGGATATGTGCTTTATAAGTAAGGTTGGTGCAGCAGCTTGTAAACCGGTATGTGACATTATACAGTATGTCCCTATAGTAAAGGGAAAATTATTGAGGGTAAATAACCTGTATACATTAGTTAATACTGTCCTGCAACATTTGTACTATAGGTTTTTAGTAAATGCAAAACTGAGTTACCAACTAATAAACAAACCAAGTTCATAGTGAATATGTAAAAATACAGTACAATATGGTCAGTAGCAAAGGTCATATGCTGCATAACTAACATAACTAGTGATTATGAGCTGACACAATTGTTTGAGTCAAATCCTAGAGCAAAGTATGTTTAAACCACAATAAAAAACAAAATTGCATAAGCTGCTATCATTAAAATATCAAACATAGACCAATGCTATAGTTAACATATTCTTAAACTCTAGTCCTTTACAGTAAGGGTATTGCAAATAATGAGTGGGACAAGGACTCAGTCGCAATAGACCATATCTGCAATACAATGGTGAACTGGAAAATATAAAGAGCAGAGTATGGAGTTCTCTAATAACATTAACCCTCTGCATAAAGTGGTTTAATAGATAAACAGTATTATTATATGACGCACTCTCACATCTCAAAACCTTTTATGAAAGCTTTGACCGCACTGAGTATACCCTATAGCGTGGAAGCAATATATAGGAGAACTGATATGCAATATATAACAGTGCTTAGCTATAGCAAATTAAATTGAACTAGATGCACATCATGAATTAAGGTCACATAATGTCCTGCAGGCAAAAGATCGGGAGAGGATCCAGCTGTCTTCAAAAGTCTAGCGAGAGAGAAACTTCAGCTAGCCTCCGCCACATCTAATTAGGTTGCTCAAATGGACAGGTACTAGCCTCCAGCCGTAAATATAAACTTAGGAAGGCTAGGGATCTAATGCGTTTACTGCTTAATGTTTTTCATGGATCTGACCCTCAAAGCACTGACAGTCCAGGCTATTTAGGACATTGAGACAGTTAGGAATGATTTACCCCACTCCGGTCCTGAGAGCTGTTGTCCAGCTTGAAGATATTTGCCAGCCGTGCTGTAGCCCAGTCAAACATGCGTGCAGTCTTAGAGGTAAGGCACTCTTTTCGGGACCTGGGCAGTCAAACGTGCCGGAGCACCGCCGCATCTGGAATTGATGGCGCTGTTCAAAAAGAACCATCCGGCTCCGCCTGTGAGAAAGTGCTCCATGGAGCTGAGGGAGTCTAACTTCTGAACAGTCTGGGATCAAAAGACCCATCTCCGCTGCCTTAGGTGGCCCCTGCGTTATCACTCTCTTGCGGTCTTCTAAGTAGGTATCTAACTCCGGATCTTCATCCGGCTTAAACACCGGAGCACTAATATCACTTTGCCATTCATTCAGGCTGACTTGCAGTGTCCTGCATCTCATGTCGTAAAGCTGCTTGCTTATGTTAGCTCGAGTAGGTGCAGCATTCACAGGGATAGTGAGCTCCGGATCCCTTGTAGGCTGGGAGTTGATAGTGTTAGATGGTCTCCGTTGTTCGCCGCCATTTTGACTCCCGCATGGGACAATACTGAGCTGCTTAAGTAAAACGCTCATCTCCAGATAGTGAACCTCCAGGATCTTACAGCAACGATCCTCAAATTTATCTAGTGCTGCCTCCAGGTCCATTTCCTTAATGGTAAAGCAAGGGTACTTCCAGACCTTCAGAAAAGGATACACCTCACCCGATCCGACCAAACCGCAAGGCCCCAAACTTTGTTACAGTCTTTATAGGTTAGAATGCCATAAATTCAGGGTTTATTTGGAAAGTAGTAAGCAGATATGGTTGTCTTTGGTACCTATAAGGTTTGTGGGTCTAGCTCACTTGAATATTGGATGTACAAACATCTTTAACCAGATACAGCACGGGAGCTCCATGAATATGCGTCTGCTCTCCTTGCTAGTCGGCTCCGCCCCCCATAAAATACATTTTTATTCTGTACATAATCTTATCTGGTGTCATAGAATAGATTTCTATTTAGCTCTATTTAGAGCGCCCTTTCCTATAAACTATTCTTCTTACAATTTCCCCTGAGAAGCATAGAGGAAGCTTCTAATAGTGACAGGAGCTTATACCCACTAGCACAAAATCTATATATCTTTTGACACACTATTACCTGTTTGCACAATTTTTAGCAGATCACTTGCTGTGTCCTTTTACTGATATATAGTGTTTAGCCCTTTTGCTTTTTTTTTTCTATTTTTAATTAATTGGATTATGTACCAAATTCAACCTCTGTCAGTATATATCTGTTATTTTAAGAGTGGACTAGATATTTTCCCCCTAACCTTATAGATGGATATTTACCACTGCATATAGATATTCAAGATATGTTTATGTTAAAATGAAGTCCAGGCTTACTTTGTTGAGAGGCTCCTTGCATTGGTGGAGAACTAACAAAGTTAAATAGCGCACCTTGGTGAAATTGGCAAAACCCTATTTCTTCTGTTATGTGTGATCAGTCCACGGGTCATCATTACTTCTGGGATATAACTCCTCCCCAACAGGAAATGCAAGAGGATTCACCCAGCAGAGCTGCATATAGCTCCTCCCCTCTACGTCAGTCCCAGTCATTCTCTTGCACCCAACGACTAGATAGGATGTGTGAGAGGACTATGGTGATTATACTTAGTTTTTATGACTTCAATCAAAAGTTTGTTATTTTACAATAGCACCGGAGCGTGTTATTACTTCTCTGGCAGACTTTGAGGAAGAATCTACCAGAGTTTTTTACTATGATTTTAACCGGAGTAGTTAAGATCATATTGCTGTTCTCGGCCATCTGAGGGAGGTAAAAGCTTCAGATCAGGGGACAGCGGGCAGATGAATCTGCATTGAGGTATGTAGCAGTTTTTATTTTCTGAATGGAATTGATGAGAAAATCCTGCTATACCGTTATAACATGTATGTATACACTTCAGTATTCTGGGAATGGTATTTCACCGGAACTACTCTGTTAAGGTTACTAATCCTTTTAATAAGTATTATCATGTTAAACGTTTTTGCTGGAATGTAGAATCGTTTACATTGCTGAGGTACTGAGTGAATAAATGTTTGGGCATTATTTTCCACTTGGCAGTTTGCTTTAAATTGTGACAGTTTCGTTTCTCTTCACTGCTGTGTGTGAGAGGGAGGGGCCGTTTTTGGCGCTCTTTGCTACGCATCAAAAATTTCCAGTCAGCTACTATTATATTTCCTGCATGATCCGGCTCATCTCTGACAGATCTCAGGGGTCTTCAAACTTCTTTGAAGGGAGGTACATTCTCTCAGCAGAGCTGTGAGAATTTTATATTGACTGTGAATAAAAACGTTACTCTGTAATTTTATGTCAATTTAGTTATTGTTATTTACTAATGGGAACAAACCTTTGCTAAAAGTTGTGTTATTTTAAAGTTGATGCTATAACTGTTTTTCAGTTCATTATCTCAACTGTCATTTAATCGTTTAAGTACCTCTTTGAGGCACAGTACGTTTTTGCTAAAAAAGATTATAACCAGGTTGCAAGTTATTGCTAGTGTGTTAAACATGTCTGACTCAGAGGAAGATATCTGTGTCATTTGTCCCAATGCCAAGGTGGAGCCCAATAGAAATTTATGTACTAACTGTATTGATGCTACTTTAAATAAAAGTCAATCTGTACAATGTGAACAAATTTCACCAAACTGCGAGGGGAGAGTTATGCCGACTAACTCGCCTCACGCGGCAGTACCTGCATCTCCCGCCCGGGAGGTGAGTGATATTATGGCGCCTAGTACATCTGGGCGGCCATTACAGATAACATTACATGATATGGCTGCTGTTATGACTGAAGTTTTGTCTAAATTACCAGAACTAAGAGGCAAGCGTGATCACTCTGGGGTGAGAACAGAGTGCGCTGACAATACTAGGGCCATGTCTGATACTGCGTCACAGATTGCAGAGCATGAGGACGGAGAGCTTCATTCTGTGGGTGACGGTTCTGATCCAAACAGATTGGATTCAGATATTTCAAATTTTAAATTTAAATTGGAGAACCTCCGTGTATTACTAGGGGAGGTCTTAGCAGCTCTTAATGATTGTAACACCGTTGCAATACCAGAGAAACTGTGTAGGTTGGATAAATACTTTGCGGTACCGGCGAGTACTGACGTTTTTCCTATACCTAAGAGATTAACTGAAATTGTTACTAAGGAGTGGGATAGACCCGGTGTGCCGTTCTCACCCCCTCCAATATTTAGAAAGATGTTTCCAATAGACGCCACCACTCGGGACTTATGGCAAACGGTCCCTAAGGTGGAGGGAGCAGTTTCTACTTTAGCTAAGCGTACCACTATCCCGGTGGAGGATAGCTGTGCTTTTTCAGATCCAATGGATAAAAAATTAGAGGGTTACCTTAAGAAAATGTTTGTTCAACAAGGTTTTATATTGCAACCCCTTGCATGTATCGCGCCGATTACGGCTGCGGCAGCATTTTGGATTGAGTCTCTGGAAGAGAACCTTAGTTCATCTACGCTAGACGACATTATGGACAGGCTTAGAGTCCTTAAACTAGCTAATTCATTCATTTCGGAGGCCGTAGTACATTTAACCAAACTTACGGCTAAGAACTCAGGATTCGCCATACAGGCACGTAGGGCACTGTGGCTAAAATCCTGGTCAGCTGATGTTACTTCTAAGTCCAAATTACTTAATATATCTTTCAAGGGGCAGTCCTTATTTGGGCCCGGTTTGAAAGAAATTATCGCTGACATTACAGGAGGTAAGGGCCACGCCCTACCTCAAGACAAAGCCAAAGCTAAGGCTAGACAGTCTAATTTTCGTCCCTTTCGGAATTTCAAAACGGGAGCAGCATCAACCTCCACTGCACCAAAACAGGAAGGAGCTGTTGCTCGTTACAGGCAAGGCTGGAAGCCTAACCAGTCCTGGAACAAGGGCAAACAGGCCAGGAAACCTGCTGCTGCCCCAAAGACAGCATGAACCGAGAGCCCCCGATCCGGGACCGGATCTAGTGGGGGGCAGACTTTCTCTCTTCGCCCAGGCCTGGGCAAGAGATGTTCAGGATCCCTGGGCGCTAGAGATCATATCTCAGGGATACCTTCTAGACTTCAAATTATCTCCCCCAAGAGGGAGATTTCATCTGTCAAGGTTGTCAACAAACCAGATAAAGAAAGAAGCGTTTCTACGCTGTGTACAAGATCTGTTATTAATGGGAGTGATCCATCCGGTTCCGCGGTCGGAACAAGGACAAGGGTTCTACTCAAACCTGTTTGTGGTTCCCAAAAAAGAGGGAACTTTCAGGCCAATCTTAGATTTAAAGATTCTAAACAAATTCCTAAGAGTTCCATCGTTCAAAATGGAAACTATTCGGACAATCTTGCCCATGATCCAAAAGGGTCAGTACATGACCACAGTGGATTTAAAAGATGCTTACCTTCACATACCGATCCACAAAGATCATCACCGGTATCTACGGTTTGCCTTCCTAGACAGACACTACCAGTTTGTAGCTCTTCCATTCGGATTGGCTACGGCCCCAAGAATCTTCACAAAGATTCTAGGTGCCCTTCTGGCGGTACTAAGACCACGAGGGATTTCGGTAGCTCCGTACCTAGACGACATTCTAATACAAGCTTCAAGCTTTCAAACTGCCAAGTCTCATACAGAGTTAGTTCTGGCATTTCTAAGGTCGCATGGATGGAAAGTGAACGAAAAGAAGAGTTCTCTTTCTCCTCTCACAAGAGTTCCATTCTTGGGGACTCTTATAGATTCTGTAGAAATGAAGATTTACCTGACAGAAGACAGGTTATCAAAACTTCAAAATGCATGCCGTGTCCTTCATTCCATTCAACACCCGTCAGTAGCTCAATGCATGGAGGTGATCGGCTTAATGGTAGCGGCAATGGACATAGTACCTTTTGCACGCCTACACCTCAGACCGCTGCAATTGTGCATGCTAAGTCAGTGGAATGGGGATTACTCAGATTTGTCCCCTACTCTGAATCTGAATCAAGAGACCAGAAATTCTCTTCTATGGTGGCTTTATCGGCCACACCTGTCCAGGGGGATGCCATTCAGCAGGCCAGACTGGACAATTGTAACAACAGACGCCAGCCTACTAGGTTGGGGCGCTGTCTGGAATTCTCTGAAGGCTCAGGGACTATGGAATCAGGAGGAGAGTCTCCTTCCAATAAACATTCTGGAATTGAGAGCAGTTCTCAATGCCCTTCTGGCTTGGCCCCAATTAACAACTCGGGGGTTCATCAGGTTTCAGTCGGACAACATCACGACTGTAGCTTACATCAACCATCAGGGAGGGACAAGAAGCTCCCTAGCAATGATGGAAGTATCAAAGATAATTCGCTGGGCAGAGTCTCACTCTTGCCACCTGTCAGCAATCCACATCCCGGGAGTGGAGAACTGGGAGGCGGATTTCTTGAGTCGCCAGACTTTTCATCCGGGGGAGTGGGAACTTCATCCGGAGGTCTTTGCCCAAATACTTCGACGTTGGGGCAGACCAGAGATAGATCTCATGGCGTCTCGCCAGAACGCCAAACTTCCTCGCTACGGGTCCAGATCCAGGGATCCGGGAGCGGCTCTGATAGATGCTTTGACAGCACCTTGGAACTTCGGGATGGCTTATGTGTTCCCGCCCTTCCCGCTGCTTCCTCGATTGATTGCCAAAATCAAACAGGAGAGAGCATCAGTGATTCTAATAGCGCCTGCATGGCCACGCAGGACTTGGTATGCAGATCTAGTGGACATGTCATCCTGTCCGCCTTGGTCTCTACCTCTAAGACAGGACCTTCTGATACAGGGTCCATTCAAACATCAAAATCTAACTTCTCTGAAGCTGACTGCTTGGAAATTGAACGCTTGATTTTATCAAAACGTGGTTTTTCTGAGTCGGTTATTGATACCCTGATACAGGCTAGGAAGCCTGTTACCAGAAGGATTTACCATAAAATATGGCGTAAATACCTATACTGGTGCGAATCCAAGGGTTACTCCTGGAGTAAGGTTAGGATCCCTAGGATATTGTCTTTTCTACAAGAAGGTTTAGAAAAGGGTTTATCAGCTAGTTCATTAAAGGGACAGATTTCAGCTCTGTCCATCTTGTTACACAGGCGTCTGTCAGAAAATCCAGACGTCCAGGCCTTTTGTCAGGCTTTAACTAGGATCAAGCCTGTGTTTAAAGCTGTTGCTCCGCCATGGAGTTTAAACTTAGTTCTTAACGTTTTACAGGGTGTTCCGTTTGAACCCCTTCATTCCATTGATATAAAATTGTTATCTTGGAAAGTTCTGTTTTTAATGGCTATTTCCTCGGCTCGAAGAGTCTCTGAGTTATCAGCCTTACATTGTGATTCTCCTTACCTGATTTTTCACTCAGACAAGGTAGTTCTGCGTACTAAACCTGGGTTCTTACCTAAGGTAGTCACTAACAGGAATATCAATCAAGAGATTGTTGTTCCATCCTTGTGTCCAAATCCTTCTTCAAAGAAGGAACGTCTTCTACACAATCTGGATGTAGTTCGTGCCCTCAAGTTCTACTTGCAGGCAACTAAAGATTTTCGCCAAACTTCTTCCCTGTTTGTCGTTTATTCTGGACAGAGGAGAGGTCAAAAAGCTTCTGCTACCTCTCTATCTTTTTGGCTTCGTAGCATAATACGTTTAGCCTATGAGACTGCTGGACAGCAGCCTCCTGAAAGAATTACAGCTCACTCCACTAGAGCTGTGGCTTCCACTTGGGCCTTTAAGAATGAGGCCTCTGTTGAACAGATTTGCAAGGCTGCAACTTGGTCTTCGCTTCATACTTTTTCCAAATTTTACAAATTTGACACTTTTGCTTCTTCGGAGGCTATTTTTGGGAGAAAGGTTCTTCAGGCAGTGGTTCCTTCTGTATAGTGAGCCTGCCTATCCCTCCCGTCATCCGTGTACTTTTGCTTTGGTATTGGTATCCCAGAAGTAATGATGACCCGTGGACTGATCACACATAACAGAAGAAAACATAATTTATGCTTACCTGATAAATTCCTTTCTTCTGTTGTGTGATCAGTCCACGGCCCGCCCTGTTTTTAAGGCAGGTAAATATTTTTTAAATTATACTCCAGTCACCACTTCACCCTTGGTTACTCCTTTCTCGTTGATTCTTGGTCGAATGACTGGGACTGACGTAGAGGGGAGGAGCTATATGCAGCTCTGCTGGGTGAATCCTCTTGCATTTCCTGTTGGGGAGGAGTTATATCCCAGAAGTAATGATGACCCGTGGACTGATCACACAACAGAAGAAAGGAATTTATCAGGTAAGCATAAATTATGTTTTATGCATCTCAGGCACCTCAACACCATCTGAGCGCCTCTTCTCTGCTGCAGGCAAAATCGCTGCAAAAAAAGAACCAACCTTAGCCAAGAACTTTGTGGACATGTTGACATTTTTGCATTTCAATGCAAAGTTTCTGAAAGAGTGAATAACAGAATGTTATAAACAGTAATAGTCTACCTCTTTCTACTTCTACTTCTTTTCAAACAGTTTGTGGTTTGGTTTTGCTTAATTATAAAAATGTGCTCTGCTGTCGGTTAAAAAATTGGACAAACAGTTTTGTTAATGTAAAGTTTTAGGCCTCTATTTATCAAGCTGTCAACCGCAAATACGCTGGAATTCCGCAGCGTATTTGTGTTGAGCCTGATTCGCCTTAGTTATCAAACCCTACAGACCGGCAAAAGTAGAATTTTGTGACGTAACATATGATCTGCCGGACTCGATGCTTACGTCACTACAGATGTTCCGAACGCTAGTTTGGTACAATCTGACTACTTTTGCTAGTTATCAAATAACTACGCTCTGCCACTTTTGCGGCCCAGCGTACCTGGTTTTCAATCCGCCGCCCTGGAGGCGGCGGATGCCATAGGAATCAATGGAAGTCGGAAAGCAGCAAAGTTCATGTTCGCTGCAGCCCGATATCCCATTGATTCCTATGGTAAATATCTTTACCTAACACCCTAACATGTACCCCGAGTCTAAACACCCCTAATCTGCCCCCCTACACCGCCACAACTAAATAAAGTGTTTAACCCCTAAACCGCCACTCCCGGAGCCCACTGCCACCTACATTATACTTATTAACCCCTAATCTGCCCCCCTACACCGCTGCCACCTACATTATGTTTATTAACCCCTAATCTGACCCCCTACACCGCTGCCACTATATTAAATGTATTAACCCCTAAACCCCCTAACACTAACCCTAACACCCCCTAACTTAATTATAATTTAAATAAATCGAAATAAATTATTCATATTTAAAACTAAATACTTACCTATAAAATAAACCCTAAGATAGCTACAATATGACTAATAGTTACAGTGTAGCTATCTTAGGATTTATTTTTATTTTACAGGCAACTTTGTATTTATTTTAACTAGGTACAATAGTTATTAAATAGTTATTAACTATTTAATAACTACCTAGTTAAAATAAAGACAAAAATAAAACCTAGCCTAAGTTACAATTACACCTAACACTACGCTATAATTAAATAAATTCCCTAAACTAAATACAATTAAAAACAATTATCTAAAGTACAAAAAAAAAAAACACTAAATTACAGAGAATAATAAAATAGTTACAATTTTTAAACTGATTACACCTAATCTAATCCCCCTAATAAAATAAAAAGCCCCCAAAAATAATAAAAAGCCCTACCCTATACTAAATTATGAATAGCCCTTAAATGGTCCTTTTGTGGGGCATTGCCCAAAGTAATCAGCTCTTTTACCTGTAAAAAAGTACAATACCCCCCCAACATTAAAACCCACCACCCACACGCCCAACCCTACTCTAAAACCCACCCAGCGGTGTAGGGGGGGCAGATTAGGGGTTAATAAATATAATGTAGGTGGCGGTGAGCTCCGGGAGTGGCGGTTTAGGGGTTAAACACTTTATTTAGTTGAGTGGCAAGATAGAGGTTAATAACTTTATGTAGGTGGCGGCAGTATAGGGGGCGGAAGATTAGGGTTTAATATGTATAATGTAGGTGACGGTGGGCTCCGGGAGCGGCGGTTTAAGGGTTAATACATTTATTAGAGTTGTGGTGGGCTCCGGGAGCGGCAGTTTAGGGGTTAATAAATTGATTTAGTTGCGGCGGGGTCCGGGAGCGGCGGTATAGGGGTAAAACAGCATAGTATAGTGTGGGTGTTTAGTGACAGGGTACCAAGAAAGCTATAAAAAAGCTGAAGAGCAGTGAGATCGATGACTGTTATTTAACAACAGTCCGCTGCTCATCGCACCGTACTTGGTGCGCGACTTTTTGACAGCTTTTTTGATAATTTTGGAGAACATATTCAGGTCCGCGGCTGCGATGTTAGGCGAACTTAGGTGAGTGTATTGGTGCAGTCGAATGCAGGTAAGTTGACGGCTTGATAAATAGAGGCCTTAGTCAGAAGTTTATATTTACAACATTCAGTATGTGGATTTTATTTTAAATATAGGAAAAAAAAATATTAATTTATTTTTATCCGATTAATCGAAAAAATAATTGGCCAATTAATCGATTATAAAAAGAGTTGCAGCCCTAGTTTATAGCAAACTAATAATAATGTTTTATACAGACCAAGGATTGGAAAAAAAAAAAAAAAAGTTAGAGTTCTCAATGAGGAGTCCAACTGTATCTTTATTGTGAATTCAAATTAGGATCAATCTCAAGGCTTTGGATATAAGGCTATATTTACTTTCCTACTCTGCACACAACATAATCAATATAGGCTTTTGTTATTGCACAGCGCTATGAGAAACTAACTTTATAATGACTAATATAATATTTTGAAACAACTTGCAAGAAAGTAGCTTTGTCACTGCTTGTTAATATATTCACAGTCTTGTAAAAAAAGTTAGTTGGGGGGTGCGGCGGCAAAGTGCTTTGGGAGAGTCTCTATGACACTATGCAAGGAGAGAGAGATTTAGACTAAAAGTTTGGTTCCGGGTTTCATTTGGGTATCATCACGGTATTAAACCTGAACTATTTCTGTTGAACTGAGACTTGGCTGAACATCTTCTACAAAGTGTTTTTCACCTGATGAGAGGGAGTTCCTCCTGTGTGTAATGACGTCCCTGCCAGTGTATATCATCTTTAGCAATTAACGTGCCATTAACAACCAAAGTTGAAGTCTTGCCTATTATATAGTCATTGCTTTTGTTTAGCATAGGTTGTCAGTAAAAGTGATTTATTTCATACAGTTCCTGTGCCCTCCGCTTATTCAGTACCAATCATTATGTTAGTGTTCTCCCTGGCGCAAACAGCCTCTGATCTTTAGGACTGCTCAAGGATCTCTCTATTAGTTCCTCTTACCCAAAGTCCCCTTAGGATCTGCTGCTAAGGACTCCCCTCTGATCATTAAAGTTCCACACTACCTAGGACTATTGCCTGTCCAAAGTTCCACTCTTAGCAGTCTATATATAATGCTAGTTTTAGCTTTCTTACCTCCAACCAACTCAGAGTGTATGTTTGGGGGTAATAAGACAGAGTTCCTGACACCTTGCATTCACCTAGCTAATAATTTGCCCTTAGAGTTTTTACAGGTTATAAATTGAAATCTTATACTTTCAAAACTTCTCTTAATATATTCCATAAATAGTAAATT
Organism: Bombina bombina; assembly: GCF_027579735.1. Taxonomy (NCBI): domain Eukaryota; kingdom Metazoa; phylum Chordata; class Amphibia; order Anura; family Bombinatoridae; genus Bombina; species Bombina bombina. Next base: position 1,195,039,086 of record NC_069502.1, read on the forward strand.
ATTTATTACACCTCTCAATACCAGTTTACAGTAATCCCGGAGTGTGCCAGAATACAGTAAGCTTTTTCAGTATAATTTTACAATAATAACAGTATACCAGCTGCAGTATACCTTCTGAGTACAAGTTTACATTAATCTGAGGATGCCAGCTACAGTGAACCTTCTAAGTGAAATTTTACAGTACTGAGTGTGACAGCTGCAGTGCACCTATTACTGTAATTCTTTAGTGTGCCTTCCTTGAGCTTAACCCCAAGTATGTTTCTTATGTCAATATGTTTGAAGGTCTGTAAAATTGAGCATAGTTGTCTGTCATTTATGTATCTGTTTGCCGTTATGATGATGTAAAGCAGTGGTTTTTTTGGGGGAAGCACGATATTTTGATCCAGTGCACTCGAGTTTCATGTTGATGTGGAGAGGGGTACTAGGACATTCAATTTGCTGTCCTTGTTAGGAATATATGGTGTGATGGTAGAACAATTCTGAAAGTCTTTATGGATCATTAGTATAGTGAAAGTATCTGTGATATGGCTGAAAAGTAAAGTTTGGTTGTCTGGAAAAATGTTGAATAATAAGCATAAGGATATGACTAGAATGTGTGTACTTTCTACAGGAGAGTGTGTGATAACAAATGCACTAGGAATGGTTGTATTCAGATAGAAAATGTGGTACATGTGTTGTTGAGTTGTGATGTGAGTTATGGTTGGTGGTAATTAAGTTAACTCTATTGACTCTATTTAATTTTAAATATTGAATTATAGTTTGTGTGATGAGGACAAGAAGTGTGGCTTGTACAAAATATGCTGGTGAATAAGAGTTGAACTATGGGTAAAATACAAGGCAAGATGTTTTCTTTCATGTAATTGGCAAGAGTCCATGAGCTAGTGACGTATGGGATATATAATCCTACCAGGAGGGGCAAAGTTTCCCAAACCTCAAAATGCCTATAACTACACCACTCACCACACCCACAATTCAGTTTTACAAACTTTGCCTCCTATGGAGGTGGTGAAGTAAGTTTGTGCTTGATTTTCTTCTGTGATATGCGTTTCTCAGCATTTTGAAGCCCGATTCCTCTCAGAGTACAGAGTTTGTCATTCTTGGCACAAGATTTTTTTTTTTGCGCAAAGGTACGTTTGGTGATGCAAATTTGTCATTTCCGGCGTCTTAGTTGACACCAGGTTTCCTTTCACAAGGTTGAATCTGCCATGACGCGAGTTGCGTCATTTCCGGATGTTGTTAGTGCCATAAAATTTCATTTTGCGTTGTGCGTCATACTTGGCGCAAAATAATTTAATTATTTAAACCCCACTTCCTATATGCCTCTTGTCTTTTTGTATGCTCGGAGGGTTATGCTGTTTGCATTTTTTCCCATTCCTGAAACTGCCATATAAGGAAATTTATAATTTTGCTTTATATGTTGTTTTTTTTCTCTTTCATTTGCAAGATGTCTCAATCTGATCCTGTCTCAGAAACCACTGTTGGAACCCTGCTGCATGATAACAGTTCTACCAAAGCTAAGTGTATCTGTTGTAAACTAGCAGAGATTATATCTCCAGCTGTAGTATGTAACAGTTGTCATGATAAGCTTTTACATGCAGAGAATGTAATCCATCAGTACTAGTATAATACCTGTTGTTCTTTCAACATCTAATGTACATGATATTCCTGTGAATATAAAATATGTTATTGCTGATGTGATTCAGAAGGCTTTGTTTGCTATTTCGCCTTCTAATAAATGTAAAAGGTATTTTAAAACTTCTCATAAGGTTGATGAAATTTCAAATGACAGACAACATACTGAATTATCTTTCTCTGATGAGGATCTATCTGGTTCAGAAGATCCTGCCTCAGATATTGACACTGACAAATCTACTTATCTCTTTAAGATGGAATATATTTGTTCATTGTTAAAAGAGGTGTTGATTACTTTGGATATTGAGGAAACTAGTCCTCTTGATACTAAAACTAGTAAACAGTTAAATTATGTTTATTAACCTCCTGTGGTTACTCCAGAGGTTTTTCCAGTTCCTGATGCTATTTTTGATATAATTTCAAAGGAATGGAATAGGCCTGGTACTTCTTTTATTCCTTCTTCTAGGTTTAAAAAGTTGTATCCTTTGCCAGCAGTTAGATTAGAGTTTTTGGAAAAAATCCCCAAAGTTGATGGGACTATTTCTACTCTTGCCAAACATACTACTATTCCTATGGAAGATAGTACTTATTTTAAGGACCCTTTAGATAGGAAACTTGTATCTTATCTAAGGAAAGCTTATTTATTTTCTGGCTACATTCTTAGGCCTGCTATATCCATGGCTGATGTTGCAGCTGCATCAACATTTTGGTTGGAAAGCTTAGCGCAACAGGAAACAGATCCTGATTTGTCTAGCATTGTTCGCTTGCTTCAACATGCTAATCATTTTATCTGTGATGCTATTTTTTATATCATCAATATTGATGTTAAATCTATGTCTTTAGCTATTTTAGCTAGAAGAGCATTGTGGCTCAAATATTGGAATGCTGACATGATATCTAAGTCTAGATTACTATCTCTTTCTTTCCAAGGTAACAATTTATTTGGTTCTCAGTTGGATTCAATTATTTCAACTGTCACTGGGGGGAAGAGAGTTTTTTTATCTCAGGATAAAAGATCTAAGGGTAAATCTAAAGCTTCTAATTGTTTTCATTTTTTTTTGACAGAATAAGGAACAGAAAGCCAATCCTTCCCCCAAAGAATCTGGTTCCAATTAGAAACCTTCTTCAAGTTGGAATAAATCCAAGCTTTTTAAGAAACCTAAGCCAGCGCCCAAGTCTGCATGAAGGTGTGGCCCTCATTCCAGCTCAGCTGGTGGGGGGCAGAATATTTTTATTTTTTTTAAAAACATTTGGCCAGATTCTGTCCAAAATCAGTGGTTTCAGAGTATTGTCTCTCAAGGGTATCAAATAGGTTTCAGAGTAAGACCTCCTGTGAGAAGATTTTTTCTCTCACACGTTCCAGAAAATCCAGTGAAGGCTCAGGCTTTTCTGAAGTGTGTTTCAGATCTAGAGCTTTCAGGGGTAATCATACCAGTTCAGTTTCAGGAACAGGATCTGGGGTTTTATTAAAATCTATTCATTGTTCCAAAAAAAAGAAAATTAATTCAGGCCAGTTCTGGATCTGAAAATTTGGAATCATTTTGTAAGAGTGCCAACTTTCAAAATGGGGACTATAAGGACTATTCTGCCTTTTGTTCAGCAAGGTCATTATATGTCCACGTCAGACTTACAGGATGCATATCTTCATATTCCGATTCATCCAGACCACTATCGGTTTCTGAGATTCTCTTTTCTAGACAAGCATTACCAATTTGTTGCTCTATCATTTTGCCTAGCGGCAGCTCCAATGATTTTTTTGAAGGTTCTCGGTGCCCTACTCTCTGTAATCAGAGAACAGGGTATTGCAGTGTTTCCTTATTTGGACGATATCTTGGTACAAGCTCAGTCTTTACATTCTGCCGAATCTCAAACAAATCAACTAGTGTTGTTTCTTCAAATACATGGTTGGAGGATCAATTTACCAAAATGTTCCTTGATTCCTCAGACAAGGGTCCCCTTTTTTAGGTTTCCAGATAGATTCAGTGCCTATGACTCTGTCTCTAACAGACAAGAGACAAATAAAATTGGTTTCAGCTTGTCGAAACCTTCAGTCTCAATCATTCCCTCTAGTGGCTATGTGTATGGAAGTTTTAGGTCTCATGACTGCAGCATCAGACGTGATCCTCTTTGCTCATTTTCATATGAGACCTCTCCAGCTTTGTATGCTGAATCAATGGTGCAAGGATTATACAAGGATATCACAATTAATATCCTTAAAGGACCAGTCAACACTGTAGATTTGCATAATCAACAATGCAAGATAACAAGACAATGCAATATCACTTAGTCTGAACTTCAAATGAGTAGTATATTTTTTTTCTGACAATTTTAAAAGTTATGCCTTTTTCCACTCCCCCTGTACCATGTGACAGCCATCAGCCAATCACAAATGCATGCACGTACCATGTGACAGCAATCAACCATTCACAAATGCATACACACTTATTCTTGCACATGCTAAGAAGGAGCTGGTGACTTTTGGACATTTTGTTAATGGAAGCAAATTGGAAAGTTGTTTAAAATTGCATGCTCTATCTGAATAATGAAAGTTTAATTTTGATTGAGTGTCCCTTTAAATCCCAATGTTCAACTCTCTCTAACTTGGTGGTTAGATCACCATCGTATAGCTCAAGGGGCCTCTTTTGTTCGTCCAACCTGGACTGTAATCACAACAGATGCAAGTCTTTCAGGTTGGAGAGCTGTCTGGGGATCTCTGACAGCACAAGGGGTTTAGAAATCTCAAGAGGTGAGGTTGCCAATCAATATTTTAGAACTCTGTGCTATTTTCAGGGCTCTTCAGGTTTGGCCTCTGTTGAAGAGAGAACCATTCATTTGTTTACAGACAGACAATATCACAATTGTGGCATATGTCAATCATCAGGGTGGGACTCACAGTCCCTAGCTATGAAAAAAGCATATCAGATATTTTCTTGAGCGGAATCCAGCTCTTGTCTATTTTCTGCGGTACATATCCCAGGTGTAGACAATTGGGAAGTGGATTATCTCAGCCGTCAGACTTTACATCCGGGGGAGTGGTCTCTCCGTCCATATGTTTTTTTTCAGATTGTTCAGATGTGAGGTCTTCCAGAAATAGATCTGATGGCTTCCCATCTAAACAAGAAACTTCCCAGGTACTTGTACAGGTCCAGGGATCCTCAGGCGGAGTCAGTGGATGCGTTAGCAGTTCCTTGGTTTTACCAACCTGCTTATATCTGCTATATAAGGTTTTACCAACCTGCTATTATATCTTCCCGCCTCTAGTTTTTCTTCCAAGAGATCTCCAAGATCCTCATGGAACAATCATTTATGTTTCTGGTAGCACCAGCATGGCTTCACAGGTTTTGGTATGTGGATCTTGTCCGGATATCCAGTTGCCAACCTTGGCCACTTCCTTTAAGACCAGACCTTCTGTCTAAAGGACCGTTTTTCCATCAGGATCTCAAATCATTAAATTTGAAGGTATGGAAATTGAACGCTTAGTGCTTAGTCATAGAGGTTTTCTCTGATTCTGTGATTAATACTATGTTGCAGGCTTGTAAATCTATCACCCCACTACTTGGCTATTCGTTAAACTGAATTGTGGGTGTGGTGAGGGGTGTATTTATAGGCATTTTGAGGTTTGGGAAACTTTGCCCCTCCTGGTAGGATTGTATATCCCATATGTCACTAGCTCATGGACTCTTGCTAATATGAAAGAAATTAATTTATCAGGTAGGTTCTTACATAAATTATGTTGTTTTTTTTTTATGATATTTGTGTAAAGTAATTTTTTTTTATAAATGTTTGGTCAGCTGAAAAAAAATGAGGCATGGTCTGTGTGGGTATCTTAAAAAAAAGGTTTGTATTTGTGTGTGCAGTAGATATAAAATGTCTACACACCCTTATGAAATTGCAGATTTTAAATGTAAAGAAGAAATAACAACAATGTAGATGTCAGGCTTGTCCATCTGTAATGTGATCTTCCAACAATTAAAAATCTAGAGACCCCCCCCCCCCCCAAATACTTCATTATTAAAAACAGTAATAAAAAAAATAAAAAACATCCTGATTGCCTAAGTCCGCCCAACTAACTCTTTGTGAAAGCACATGTTGCCATTCGGTTGTTATTAGGGTAGGATAACTGGATATATAAATAATTTTATATAAAGATGAAGGAAAAATCACACAGGCACTTTTTGCTTCTATGTCTTTATTATACTACACTGATTCTGCTTCCTGTGTCAGGAGGGAGGAGGCGGTAACAACATAAAATAAACTTTATTTACACTTCTGTTAACATACTTATATAGGCTACAACACTGTAAGAGCACTTTCAGTTTTTATATCAACAGCACCTTTTGCATTCATTATAATAGCAAGTCTTTGTGAATAAGTCTCTATTAACTCTGCACATCTAGACATTGGAGTTTCATCCGTCATTAATTTGCTGGAATGTAAAATCCCTCTTCATCTTCAGCTTTCTGACAGAGGCCAGCAGGTTTTGTTCCAGAATATCTTGATATTTGGAGCTATTCATTATCCCATCTATCTTGACAGGAGTGCCTAACCCAGCTGAAGAGAAGGAACCCCAAAGCATGATGATACCATCACCATGCTTCAAAGCTGGTATGGTGTTCCTTGGACGATAAACTTTATTATCAATAAACACTGCCTCCCCCTATATCTCAGACCTTATCTCCAGATACTTTCTATCCCGTCCCCTTCCATTCTCCTCTCTCATTACCTCCTCACATTCCCATCTACAGGACTTCCCTATTTCGCCCCTAGTTTCATGCGCTCCTTAAAGTCGCTGCTGTTCAGTGATGCATACAATGTACACTGCACTGTTCTTACATGATTCTCCCCCTTTTGTCATCCCCTTCAATCTCCTTAGCATGTAAGCCTACGAGCCCAGCTCTTTTGTAGATCACATCCATGAGAGGTGATTTACAACAGTGCAACTCTTGGCAGGACCCTCTACCCATGTGTCTTCTATAAATGCTACCTTTGCATATTATACCTATGTTTATAGTGCTGCTGAATATTTTGGTGCTCTACAAATAACATAATAATAATATAATGCGATTTGTTAGCTGTGAACACCGCTAGAGCTACCATTATGAAAAGTTGTGCAGATTTATGCAGGGTGTTGTAGTATTTTTTTTATTATTTAACATGTTCCAAATAATTTTTTTTTTTTTTCTTTGTTGGAAGATCACATTACAGATGGATACCATTCTGACATTTACATTGTTGTAATATTTCAAAAACCTACAATTTCATAAGGATGTGTAGACTTTTTAGATCCACTGTAAATGCAGCAACTAAAAACATCTATAGCACAGGAGTGAGAAATGGCTCAGCAGAGAAAGAGTTAATAATGCCATATGATATTTTGTCGCTAAACTATGTGACCCCTAAATAAATTCTGCAATTAACTGTTGAGCATAAGACATTTTTCTTATGTTCTTCCTCATAAGTTAAAGACTTATTTTTTTAGCTTAGATGAAATCAGGATTTTCAGATGGAATTTTACTGTTACGGCTCTCCACGTTATTAAAAACAATCCTTATAACTCTGCTTCCCCATAATGTTGGAAACTGCCCACATTTCTGTTCACGGATGTGGTGGAATGTTTGTATGGCAGCCAGGCACGAGCGCAAGTCTGGTTTTATAGCAGATGCCAATGTAACAGTTACATGTAGCACTAATATGTGTCTGGAACTAGATCATTTTTAACATAATATGCCTTTAACTACATTTACCGTGCCACGTGAAGAACTTGCTGGATTCTTAATGTCCATCCCTAAGAGCAAACAGCAACGCGTTCTCTGATCTATATCCTGTTTATCCGGAGCTACAGTGCGTAAAAAATGTGTGATCTCTGGCACCGCAAGGCACTACTTCTTTTTATTTATTTAGGTGTGGTGGTTATGCTGGGTGGGTCTGGTGAAAGCTCTTGTGGGTTTAACTTTTTCCTTGTATCCACTGCTTCAAGCAGCTGCCAAGACTGCCATGCTACTGCTTGGCTTATTGCTTTTAAGTCAACCTACTTATTACAGCTCCTCTGCCGTTTGCATATGTAAAGTCTATGAGCACTGTCTAACTCTTGTAAAAAGAAACAGATTTCTCGCACGAGTATATAGAACAAAAATAATTCCTATCCCATTTCTGGGGAACAGGAGCAACCGTGGGATTTGTTGTTTTTGTACCTTGTAAAAAATAGGAACTGGCTGTTTCCACATATCTTGTAGACCGATTAACCCTTCAATGCTGAAGTGAAATAACAAGATCTAATATATCATTATTCTACTGAAGGGTTAATTGTGCTGGGATTTTGTTTTTACAGACAGAAGCAATAGATCAGTATAAAACAATAGATGGAGATTATCCAGATTTCAGCAGACTGGTTTATATTTTTTCCCAAAATAAAGATTTGCAATTTGCATGATATATTTTTGGATATGGATAAGATATGCTACATTGTCAGAGTTAATGGGACATAGAAAAGAAATCTAACCTGCAAAGCAAGTGATAGTAGTGTTATATGTTATATCTAGTAAAATCTATACAAATATGCTGAACAATCCAATTTACATTTTTTTTTAAGTTCCCTGGGTGGCAGCAAAACTCTCTCTCTCTCTCTCTCTCTTTCTCTATCTCTCTATCTCTCTATATCTCTATCTCTCTATCTCTATCTATCTCTATCTCTCTCTCTTTCTCTCTCTCTCTCTCTCTCTCTCTCTCTCTCTCTCTCTCTCTCTCTCTCTCTCTCTCTCTCTCTCTCTCTATATATATATATATATATATATATATATATATATATATATATATATATATATATACTTCTATGTGTGTTACTGACAGCCAAGTAGGGTAAAAAGTAACGGTCTTATGTGTTACTTGCTGTCATGTAGGTGTTTGTGTTCTGTAGCCTCTGGGGTAAAAATACCTGACTTTTTTTTCTGACATCTGAGACCTCATATCTTTGAGCCCTTATAACTTTCTCCAACATTGGTGTGTCCGGTCCACGGCGTCATCCATAACTTGTGGGAATATTCTCTTCCCCAACAGGAAATGGCAAAGAGCACAGCAAAAGCTGTCCATATAGTCCCTCCCAGGCTCCGCCCCCCCCAGTCATTCTCTTTGCCGCTCTGAACAAGTAGCATCTCCACGGAGATGGTGAAGAGTATGTGGTGTTTAGTTGTAGTTTTGTATTCTGAGACTGCCGGACAGCAGCCTCCTGAACGAATCATAGCTAACTCTACTAGGGCTGTGGCTTCCACTTGGGCCTTCAAGAACGAGGCTTCTGTTGATCAGATATGTAAGGCAGCGACTTGGTCTTCTCTGCACACTTTTGCCAAATTCTACAAATTTGATACTTATGCTTCTTCGGAGGATATTTTTGGGAGAAAGGTTTTGCAAGCCGTGGTGCCTTCTGTTTAGGTAACCTGATTTGCTCCCTCCCTTCATCCGTGTCCTAAAGCTTTGGTATTGGTTCCCACAAGTTATGGATGACACCGTGGACCGGACACACCAATGTTGGAGAAAACAGAATTTATGCTTACCTGATAAATTACTTTCTCCAACGGTGTGTCCGGTCCATGGCCCGCCCTGGTTTTTTAATCAGGTTAGAAAAATTTCTTTCTCTATACACTACAGTCACCACGGCACCCTATAGTTTCTCCTTTTTTTCTCCTAACCGTCGGTCGAATGACTGGGGGGGGCGGAGCCTGGAAGGGACTATATGGACAGCTTTTGCTGTGCTTTTTGCCATTTCCTGTTGGGGAAGAGAATATTCCCACAAGTTATGGATGACGCCGTGGACCGGACACACCGTTGGAGAAAGTAATTTATCAGGTAAGCATAAATTCTGTTTTTTCTGTACAATTTATTTTAACATTCTTTATTAGATGTTGTTATTATAAGTGTGTTTTGTATAGCAAAACAGTTAACCAGAGCTCTGAGATTGCACTATCCCGACGTGCGATAACTTAAATTGCGCTCAAGCGATTGTGTCTAATACGAGCAATACACCCAACGCATGCAAACAAGCATGATAAACCCTTTTTCGCTTGTGCGTAACTGCTAGTGCGCCAATCGTTATCTGACTCTATATACAATTATTTTATTGAATGCGCTATTATAGACTGGTATGATAATGTCACTATAAAGGACAGTAAAAACCTAATAAAATAAGTGTAGACTGCAAAGTGTTGCACTACAGAGTTTATGCACTACCTAGAAGGCCCCTTCTGCTTCCCCCAAGGTTGCAATTTTACCCTTAAAGGGACATATAACCAAAACATTTTATTTTGGGATTTAGACAAAGCATGCAATATTAAACCACTTTCTAATTTACTTATACTATCAATTTTCTGAAGAAAATAAGGGAGAGTAAGGAACAACTATTTTTATGTAGAAAATCTACAACTTATACAGCAGTTACTGAAAAAAACAAAACACACAGTCTAGCTTAATGGATTCAACAACTTTCTGCAAATCAATTAATTATATTTCTAATTTAAGGCTCAGTGGAAGTAAACACATTAGACCAGTGGTGCCCAAAATGTTGCCCGCCTTGCCCCTTAAAGTTGCTTTATCTTGCCAGCCGCACTACTGTTCCCTGTTAGCTGTGCTATTGAAACAACTGTTATTACAATAGTGCAGCTAACAGGGAATAAAAGTGCGGTTGGGATCAATAGCGCAGCTGCTGTGCACACTGTCAGAATGAAATTAAAATCAGGGGAGTAACGATAAAGGACCAGTGGAGGTTTAGCTACTGCGCGCCCGTGTGTCCCCTCAACACCTCAGCATGTGTGATGTCACAACGCAGGACCCCTACTTCGCACCCGCCGCGTCTTTACTCCTGACAGCGCTGGCCCCAGCTGCTCACGATCACCACCTGTTCTACCCTCTCGGTGACCCGTCTGACTCCTGGGGCAGGTGAGGTGGGTTTTGCTTGACCTCTTATTGAAAGTAGTGATGTGACTATGGACTAAGATTAGGCAGAATGTATAAAATGGTGCTATAGACACAATGAAGTAACTAATCTTTCACCCTTAACTTCTTATACTGCAATGCACATGGCTTTCATATATTTAATCATCATTATGTTTTAAAACTGTTGCTAGCATATTATATTATCTGCTTATTAGGGTTCTTTGTTTCCCCTTTTTATTCTATTGTATGCCATAAAAACCCATGAAATAAATGTTTTCCAGATCTGTGCCCTTTTATATTCTGTCTCCTCTCATATTTGTCTATGCCCCCTCCAATATCCCCTAGATCTAGCTATGCCCCCATCCAATATCCCCTTTGTCGTTCTATGCCCCCTCCAATACCCCCTATGTCTAGCTATGCCCCCTCCAATATCCCCTATGTCTAACTATGCCCCCTCCAATATCCCCTATGTCTATCTATGCCCCCTGCAATATCCACTATGTCTAGTTATGCCCCCTCCAATATCCACTATGTCTAGCTATGCCCCCTCCAATATCCACTATGTCTAGCTATGTCCCCTCCAATATCCACTATGTCTAGCTATGCCCCCTCCAATCTCCTCTATGTCTAGCTATGCCCCCTCCAATATCCCCTATGTCTAGCTATGTCCCCTCCAATCTCCTCTGTCTAGATATTCCCCTCCAATATCCACTATGTCTAGCTATGCTAGACATAGTGGATAAATTAAATATACATATCCTTATCCTTATGGATTAATGTTATTAACCTGGAGATAAAATATATGTATATATATATATCCTTATGAACAGAATCACAATGAATTCTATATTCCGTGTAGACAAATGTTAGCTTAATTAATGTATGTGTAAGTCTCAAATAATATATAAAAAAGGCCCCTGGCGGCTGAAACGCGTAGATTGACTTACTCTGATTGCATTTGAACTTGATCTAAGGTTGGTTTAGAGGAATAGATAGGACAGGTACATTGATCTACATCTCATATCGAGTAGCATCTATATGTGTAATTCCTGCCCCAGGACCTATTTCCAATCTCCAACGCACCACTAATACTCTAAACTTAGAGACTGTGACACAGACATCCTACGGATTATTGTTAATAGCGGGTTCAATCGGAACTCCTAACCGGAACCGGAACTTCTTTCTCAAACAGGGAGACTGGATACACAATTGCAAGCGGAATACCACACACGCTGATACACTATTACAGTGTCCTTTGGTAATATATCAAACCAAAGAATTTATTTGGACTGCAGGTATTTATATGGCTGGTAACTATAAGGACACAGTCACTTTTAAAGAACAAGGACATGGCCGCATCATTTGGGATAATATTGCAAAAGACTATCCTACCATCGCTACTACGATAAGGTTTCTGGGACCCAGATATTAACTCTAAGTTATTACAACAGCACAATTTCTGTTACTTCTGTCATAGGACTATTATTAGCCTTTTTACCAATATAATCTTATGCATTTTTTTAGGATTGTTTTTATTTGATGCCGGCATCTTATTTCTATGTTATTGTAATAAAATGTTTACTTTTGAGAACCAATTATCAACTTTTAATTAATTATTAACTTTTAAATTATTCTAAATACATTTCACGCTATATTCTAGTATCAGTAATTATATTGATTTTTTATATATTATTTGAGACTTACACATGCATTATTTAAGCTAACATTTTCTACACGGAATATAGAATTCATTGTGATTCTGTTCATAAGGAGGGGGCATAGCTAGACATAGAGGATATTGGAGGGGGCATAAGCTATGGTCCCTCCAATATCCTCTATGTCTAGTTATGCCCCCTCCAATATCCCCTATGTCTAGCTATGCCCCCTCCAATATCCCCTATGTCTAGTTATGGTCCCTCTAATATCCCCTATGTCTAGCTATGCCCCCTCCAATATCCCCTATGTCTAGCTATGCCCCCTCCAATATCCCCTATGTCTAGCTATGCCCCCTCCAATATCCCCTATGTCTAGCTATGGTCCCTCCAATATCCCCTATGTCTAGTTATGGTCCCTCCAATATCCCCTATGTCTATCTATGCCCCCTCCAATATCCCCTATGTCTAGCTATGCCCCCTCCAATATCCTCTATGTCTAGTTATGGTCCCTCCAATACCCACATTGTCTAGCTATGCCCCCTCCAATATCCCCTATGTCTAGTTATGGCCCCTCCAATATCCCCTATGTCTAGCTATGTCCCTTCCAATATCCCCTATGTCTAGCTATGGTCCCTCCAATATCCCCTATGTCTAGCTATGCCCCCTCCAATATCCTCTATGTCTAGCTATGCCCCCTCCAATATCCCCTATGTCTAGCTATGCCCCCTCCAATATCATCTATGTCTAGCTATGCCCCCTCCAATATCCTCTATGTCTAGCTATGGTCCCTCCAATATCCCCTATGTCTAGCTATGCCCCTTCCAATATCCCCTATGTCTAGCTATGCCCACTCCAATATCCTCTATGTCTAGCTGTGTTCCCTCCAATATCCCCTATGTCTAGTTATGCCCCCTCCAATATTCCCTATGTCTAGCTATGCCCACTCCAATATCCTCTATGTCTAGCTGTGTTCCCTCCAATATCCCCTATGGCTAGTTATGGTCCCTCCAATATCCCATTTGTCTAGCCATGGTCCCTCCAATATACCCTATGTTTAGCTATGCTCCCCTCCAATATCTTCTATGTCTACCTATGCTCCCCGCCAATATCCCCTATGTCTAGATATGGTCCCTCCAATATCCCCTATGTCTAGCTATGCCCCCTATGTCTAGCTATGTTCCCTCCAATATCCACTATGTCTAGCTATGCCCCCTCCAATATCCACTATGTCTAGCTATGTCCCCTCCAATATCCTCTATGTCTAGCTATGGTCCCTCCAATATCCACTATGTCTAGTTATGCCCCCTCCAATATCTTCTGTGTCTAGTTATGCCACCTCCAATATCCCCTATGTCTAGCTATGGTCCCTCCAATATCTCCTATGTCTAGCTATGGTCCCTCCAATATCCCCTATGTCTACCTATGGTCCTTCCAATATTCCCTATGTCTAGCTATTGTCCCTCCAATATCCTCTATGTTTAGCTATGGTCCCTCCAATATCCTCTATGTCTAGCTATGGTCCTTCCAATATCCCCTATGTCTAGCTATGCCCCTCCAATATCCACTATGTCTAGCTATGCCCCCTCCAATATCCTCTATGTCTAGCTATGCCCCCTCCAATATCCCCTATGTCTAGCTATGCCCCCTTTAATATCCTCTATGTCTAGCTATGCCCCCTTCAATATCCCCTATGTCTAGCTATGCCCCTCCAATATCCACTATGTCTAGCTATGCCCCCTCCAATATCCACTATGTCTAGCTATGCCCCCTCCAATATCCCCTATGTCTAGCTATGCCCCCTCCAATATCCCCTATGTCTAGCTATGCCCCCTCCAATATCCACTATGTCTAGCTATGGTCCCTCCAATATCCCCTATGTCTAGCTATGCCCCCTCCAATATCCCCTATGTCTAGTTATGGTCCCTCCAATATTCCCTATGTCTATCTATGCCCCTCCAATATCCACTATGTCTAGCTATGGTCCCTCCAATATCCCCTATGTCTAGCTATGCCCCTCCAATATCCACTATGTCTAGCTATGCCCCCTCCAATATCCTCTATGTCTAGCTATGCTCCCTCCAATACCCACATTGTCTAGCTATGGTCCCTCCAATATCCTCTATGTCTAGCTATGCTCCCTCCAATATCCTCTATGTCTAGCCATGGTCCCTCCAATATCCCCTATGTCTAGCTATGGTCCCTCCAATATCCTCTATGTCTAGCTATGGTCCCTCCAATATCCTCTATGTCTAGCCATGGTCCCTCCAATATCCCCTATGTCTAGCTATGGTCCCTCCAATACCCATATTATCTAGCTATGCTCCTCGAGTATCCCCTATGTCTAGCTATGGTCCCTCGAATATCCCCTATGTCTAGCTATGCCCCCTCCAATATCCTCTATGTCTAGCTATGGCCCCTCCAATATCCTCTATGTCTAGTTATGGCCCCTCCAATATCCCTTATGTCTAGCTATGGTCCCTCCAATATCCTCTATGTCTAGCTATGGCCCCTCCAATATCCACTATGTCTAGCTATGGTCCCTCCAATATCCTCTATGTCTAGCTATGGCCCCTCCAATATCACCTATGTCTAGCTATGGCCCCTCCAATATCCACTATGTCTAGCTATGGTCCCTCCAATATCCTCAATGTCTAGCTATGGCCCCTCCAATATCACCTATGTCTAGCTATGGCCCCTCCAATATCACCTATGTCTAGCTATGGCCCCTCCAATATCACCTATGTCTAGCTATGGCCCCTCCAATATCCCCTATGTCTAGCTATGGTCCCTCCAATACCCATATTATCTAGCTATGCTCCTCGAGTATCCCCTATGTCTAGCTATGGCCCCTCCAATATCCCCTATGTCTAGCTATGGCCCCTCCAATATCCTCTATGTCTAGCTATGCCCCCTCCAATATCCACTATGTCTAGCTATGCCCCCTCCAATATCCCCTATGTCTAGCTATTGCCCCTCCAATATCACCTATGTCTAGCTATGGCCCCTCCAATATCACCTATGTCTAGCTATGGCCCCTCCAATATCACCTATGTCTAGCTATGGCCCCTCCAATATCACCTATGTCTAGCTATGGTCCCTCTCATATATCCTATGTCGATATTACACACTGCCTGAAGCTTTAATGTATTTGGCCTTTCTAAGCACGAAGCACAAAGTGCCCATGCTTTAAGTGCCTATACCCACAGATAACTAAATGTCTTTGGAGTCGCCTGCCGAGGTGACATGTTGAGCATAAATTCTGCAGCACAGCCTTAAGGAGAACACCAATTGCCGCTGTAACATTTTCTTTTTGCATGGAAAACTGTAAAGGATTGCCCTATATGTTTGTGGGACTTCCTTACTAACCACGCTAGCTCTTTTTATGCTTGAGCTTATTAACCCTATGTGCAATTCTGTGGTTCTCTTATTGTATATCACTACTGTTTGGTTTAGAGTGCTTGATTACACAACTTAGATCCCATTCTTGTATTACCTGCCCAGGGCATACCTCTTGAAAGACTTGGGGGTTCTGTGTGCAGCAGGGTGTAGTTGTTTATATCTTCACTCTACCAAATTCTTGCTACCGATTGTTAAGCCTTAAAATGTTTTTCATATGCTTCTTATGTATAATGTAATAACTTGCTCAAATATGAGTATATTACCGATATCTTAGATCCCATGTTATTAATCTGCCCAGGATATACTTCCACATTTTGGGTGAAGGTTCTGTGTGCAGCTGGGTGTAGTTATCCATAATAGGTTTTCCAACAACGACATATTGCTTTGTACATATATGTATCATTAGGTACCTTGGTTCGTCCTGGCCGGTCAGGTTTATTTCACTTTGTTTCAAAAATTGACTTTGCTACCTTTTAGCAATTTCACACTGGTTTAGCCTACATTGTGCGCTACATTATCAATTTGCACATCCTTTACTTTTTGGAGGATGCAGTTTGTAAAAATATTAAATTGCCTATGCCAATAAATTGTTACTTTGTCCACTTTAATCATTTGGAGCTGTTTATTTTGATTTAAAAGAGTGCTGAATTCCCTGTCTTTATAGAAACAAGTACGTTCTTGGTTTCTTTTATTTCTATAGTTTTTCTTGAGATATATATATCTCCAATTACCAGATTCTTCCCACTTGTAGGGCATCCGCCTGGGTGCAAACTTGAACACTATATAGCAGCCAAAGAAAGGTGCACTCACAGGACTTTCACAACAAAAGTGGAGTTACTTTATTTGTAACGTTTTCGGGGAGCAGGTCCCCTTCAGTGTGTATGTGTGTATATATATATATATATATATATATCCTTTGATGATCACATGATATCTCTTTGAGTCTGAAGGAATTTTTCTTTAGTACAGGTTTATTTCACATTTAAAAGGATCATTCTAGCATAAAATAGAATGCTCTATGAGAGTCTATGTTATATTATTTTATTTAAAAAGATAATGTTTTATTTTACTATGCATTTTACCCATGCAGAGATGTTAAATACCTAGTCAAAATTGTGCTCCAGATGATGAAACAGTTGGTTAACCTATTAGGAAGAGGCATACATGTGTATGTTCCAATCACTGGCCATATATTCAGCTGGGGCAGGATGGAGTGGGGATGTTCCAGTAGTGCACCTTTGCCTGTGTCTTTAAAATTTTTAAAGTATATTAAAAAAATAAAATAAAAAAAAAAATATATATATATATATATATAAATAAAATAAAAATTGTGCTGTAATAAAATAGTGCATTTTATTTTTTCTTTAGAACTTCACTTTACGACTGTAAGTAACATATCTCTGTATGCATATGACCAGTTGCCTGTTTGTAAGGAATGTGTTATTTCAGGTCATAAAGCGTTTAGAATAAACTTTTACCAAGCTAATAACGGATATTCTCTACTGTCATAGAATTATGTGAAAGTTTCTATTTTCGGTAAATGCAATAAGTCGTTTCTTGTGTCTCTGCATAATCCCATAACTGTTCTGTAACTCAGTAACTGTATGTAGAGCACTGTCTCACAGACATAACAGTCTCTGTAAATCTCACCATCCTGCAGGATTTCTAGCCTGCCACAAGTTATTGCTAGCATTTTACATGAGAATGAACCTTTTTTTATTTCTTTAAGCTGAGAGAATATCACAAGAAAGGGGCACTGTGCAGAAAGACACTGAGCAGATTTCCTCACGCAGTTGTGCCAAGTCACTGTAGCTCTGTGTTATTCTGCTACCAGCTCTGCCAAAATATTTCACTTGCGATGGGGACAACCCATCTTATTTGTTTTAGTTGGAAGCTTCACCTGGGTCCTGTAAGGTAATAGCCTGCGGCTCAGAGTCATAGTGCCACTATTTCCCTGCAGCTACCACGTGCACGTGCTCTTATTTCAACTCCTTTTTTATTTTATTTTATAAAATGTTCACTTCCTGAGAATGTCTTTCAGTTGGTGCTAATCAATAAAATATGCAAAGCTTTCATTGATAAAATAAAGTATAAATAGTTTTTAAAAGAAGAACCACTTAAAGTTACATGGCTAAGCTAAAATTAATTGCTTAGCCACAACAGCTGCACAACACCATGCACTCATAAGAACAACAGAGAGCCAATTAGCTGTGGCATACTTATTATATTGAAACAAATTACACGCTCTTATTTGTTATAGCATGTCTATCACCATTGATCCCCACAAAGGGGATAACAAATAGGTAACTTACTTCTCGGGAGCCACAGAGAACTGCTGATCCTGAGCATAAACTGCAGCTGACCCAACAGAAGCATCAGTCACACAACCCAGCTGTGCAACTAGTGCTGCTGATTGGCTCAGATGCTTATTGACTCAGGATCAGCAGCTCTCTGCGGCAACAAGCAATTCAACTTAGTAGGGGTTAAACACATACAGTAGATTTGCTAGTTGAGAAAATGACATACAATAATGAATGAGAATATAAAGGCCCTTTAACATTGTGTTTAGACCACAGCATTTCCCTGCTTGACTTTGATAGGAGGTGTTGAGTTTCAGCTTATGCCAGTAATTATTTTTCCAGCAGAATTGGTCAGTGTGTTTTTAGAGTGATCACAATCCAAAATGGATCCTTGTATAGTACTTAACTAGCCTCTCTCCAGCCACAGGCTCCTACTTCGGCGTTCCTCCCACGTGGTACACTGAAGTATGTCCTCCCTTAGGTGCACACAGTTGCACGCTGTACAAATTTAAAGGGTCTATGCCACATTTTAGAATCCCACACCTAAGTGGCCACAGGTGTGGGAGCTTCTATATAAATTCACTCAGTCCATCACTCTGGGCTGAGTTATTGTGCAGCTAAACTTGTTCCTGCCTGTAACCTGCCTTTCAGCTCTCATTGAATCACGTGTTGTAAACCTACCTTGTTTCCTCAATACTGTTGTACTAATGGCAACTTACCTACTATACTGTACCTACCTCACCACCTGTACCTGCCTCACCACCTGTACCTACCGTAGCAGTGCAACTTATCTGAACTTGAACATAGTCAAATGTGGATAAATATTGTTAACTAAGGTACCTTATTAGTGTAGTTTCTTCTTTGCGTGGCGTATAATACCTTGTGATATTCTTCAATAGATGGTAATAAAGTTATCCAAATACCTCAAATTGCTGGTCGGCTTGTATCACCGTATCCAAGCGGGTTATCACTGTGTTTTGTTAGCCTCTCAGGTTGATGTGGTCACGTGATGAGCCGTTGTGCGTCCTGATCAGAGGGTGATCTGTAGTGAATACCACTAGTAGTGGTGCGATCGTTCTTGATCCAACTCCTGAATGATAGTAGTTAAATGCTCAGTGTAAAGTTCACAGTAAAACACTTCACAGCTAGAGGGCATTAGTTCATGTGTGCCATACAGATTACATTGTGACCATGCCAGTGGAATTCCAAATGAGGGGGCACTGATTGTCTAAATGCAAGTTTGTCAAAAGAACTGAAATAAGAGGGCAGTCTGCAGAGGCTTAAATGCAAGGTAATCACAGAATTAAAAATTATATTAATATAACCGTGTCGTAACAATTCTGGAGTAGACTGTCCCTTTAAGTGATTTTGGTTTCCATCATATCTATTCCTGCTCTTGAGTTCCACTGAGCCGCAAACATGTTTCACTACAAAAGTTCCTGAAAAGGGGATTTTGTGTGTTAAAGGGATAGTAAAGTCCATATTAAATGTTCATGATTCAGATAGGGCATGTCATTTTAAACAACTTTCTAATTTACTTTTATCATCAAATTTGCTTTATTCTCTTGGTATTCTTAATTGAAAGCTAAACCTAGGTAGGCCCATATGCTAATTTCTGAGCCCTTGAAGGCCACCTATTATCTGAATGCAATGTTCATGTGTTTAATATAAATAACATTGTGCTCATGCACGTGGAATTATTTAAGAGTCGACACTAATTGAGGCCTATTTATCAAAGGTCTTGCTGACCTGATCCGACAGTGCGGATCAGGTCCGCAAGACTTTGCTGATTGCGGAGAGCAATACGCTTTCCGTATTCAGCATTGCACCAGCAGCTCACAAGAGCTGCTGGTGCAACGCCGCCCCCTTCGGACTCGCGGCCAATTGGCCACCAGCAGGGAGGTGTCAATCAACCCGATCGTACTGGTTTTGGGTTGTTGTTTTTTCCCCTTTATTTGAGCACATCTTTTTTTTTTTTTTTGCTCCATTTATGACTTGTATTCCCTTTCCCTACTTCATTTTGCTTGGCTATATGTTAGACTGAGGTGGGAGGGGTTTTATAGAGCTTTTGAGGTTTGTGAACCTTTGTCGCCTCCTTGTGGTAAAAGAAGAGTAATTCCCAGTAGCAATGGATCGTGGACTCTCACTACCATGAACAAAATTAATTTATCGGGTAAGCATAAATTATGTTTTTTGGGTTTCATACCCCTTTAAATTTTCATATTACAGACAGTGATTTTAACAACTTTCCAAATGTCTTTAGTTATCACATGATACCAAGAGAACTAAACAAAATTGATAATAGAAGTAAATTTGAAATTTCTTTAAAATGTTCTTTTATAGCCAACTCATTTGAGTTTCATTTTGACTTTACTGTCCCTTTCAGGCTTTTTTTTCTAAAACTAGAGATGTTTCATGTGCGTATTTGTTACCAGCAGCATACAAGTAGCATGATTATGCTGAATTAAAGTGATATATTAGTTGACTTACTTGTTTGGTAACATAAAGCTGTGACATCAGTGTGAGGGATGATCTCTAATGATTTTCAAAAGATAATGATGTTCAATAGAAACTATGAGGAGATCCATATATAAATTACAGTGATACAGTTGTATAGAGGATTACAACCACTAAGTAAGAAGAGGGAATATGATAAACGAAAAATAGTCTTACTCTTTGTATAAAATATTATATCAACCTGCAATAGGTTTCTCAATGCTGATCGTCAGAAAATGTAACAATAATAACTTTGTATATAAGGTTCTGTTGTGTGTGGTTAATCAGATATTCACTCATACTTCTTATCCCTTAAGGGATTAAATACCATATACTCCTCTGTGGGAAGCATTAATAATAACTTAACTATTTACATAATAATGTTTAATGTAAACTGTAACCTTATTTCTAACATAGAAATAAAAACACTACAACTTCTTGGTTATAAAACCCGCAGGTCACATTTTTTGTGGCAACACAAGGAACCAAACGACCAGCACAAATAAACATGGACCAGGGGGGGGCGGCAATCAGGTACTAGCTAATGCGTAATAACCCATGCTAACAATATGGGCAGTACCAGGGATGCAGGAGAGGAAGCAGAGCGTAGCTCGATACTGGAATGGCTTAGGGAGTGCTCGGCTTCAAATCACACGGGCAGGGAACACCCCAGACGCGCATCTGAGGACTTGGCCCCCCTGGCCGACAATAGCCGTCACTCTACATCGGTCACACCCTGCCCACGGACACTGTCCACCCGCCACAAGATTGCCCACATATCCAGGGCAACTTTTGTTGCCACCCAAACTCACAAAAAAGGAGTAGGGACTGTCTCAAATCCTCAATAAACAGGTCCATGCCATGGTCAGATAAATGCATCCCGTCACTTTGGTAGAGGCTCCGGTCAGCTGCCGTAATGTTCCTGTGCTCCACAACAAAGCCCCTAAGCTCGTACATTAACTTATGCAGGAGAAAAAGCAGAGCGTAGCTCGATACTGTAATGGCTTAGGGAGTTCTTGGCTTCTAATCAGACGGGCAGGGGACACCTCAGATGCAAGTCTGAGGACTTCACCCCTGGTCGGAAATAGCCATCACTCTACCTCGATCACATCCTGCCCCCGGACACTGTTCTCACACCCTGTTCAGCTTTTTTCAGACCTGGAAAGCAGCCCTGTGGTTGGCCCTATGCTGCCACGCCAATCTGGGGACAATGTTTGACCTTCCCATTCTCACACCAGGCATCCATGCTATGAATGTGTGCAGCTCACACTGGATCACTGCACTCAAATCCTGACCGGGAATTTATCCAAGATCATTTTCCCCTTAGTGAAGGATCAAGATGTGGGGTTTCTCCCAACGTCTCTGGCATCCTGCAGCAATCCAGGCAAACCTGCCCAGCAAAGGCCTCTCCTCCCTAGCCACCTAAGCACCACTTTAGATGCAGAAAAAGCCCGGCTGCTGTCCCCCAGGTCACATTGACGCTCAAATGGCTGCCCAGTGCATGAACGATTGCCCCAATATCCAGACACGAAGTGGACCTCTAGAAGGCCCTGCAAAAGGAATAAGTGTCAACTTCATACCAAAACAGGGAAACATCACGACATAAACACACCGTACTTAATTTAGCAGTGGGATAAAAAAGGGGGGTCTCACATATAGCTGATACCTTTCTGATTTCCATCTCCCCAGTGCCTTTATACGGTCAGCTGACCAGCCTAAAGCCGCCGCTGTTGTAACTGCCACAACCCTAAATGATTGAGGGGCTATCGTAGTAGGATTCAACCCAGCCTTTTCAGCAGCCCATCCTAGGACCCTACGGAATTGAAATCTTGTGAGAGGGCTACCGTCCTGATGAATTAGGAACCTGAAAAAACCCACTGGATGCACGTCTGAGAAGGCCTTCAAGAAAGTGTAAGAACAACTTAAAGTTTCTTGGCTAGTAGAGAGCGACAACCATGCCCCCCCCCCCCCCCACTTTCCTGATCCACTTTGGATCTAGGGATACATAGCAATACCCCCTTTTCAGCAACTCTCACGTGCTCGTACAATACCCCTCCAACTTTTGCAGTCATTGCCTGTGGTACTAATTTTCCACTCCAAGGGCCCTGTGAAATGCCATGGCAAATGCTGCGGAAAAGAGCTGCACCTCATAGACTGAGGAAGAGACATCAGGTAGAACCTGGAGCAAAAGGAGTAACCTATCAGTGGCAATGGGTTCCCGAATGTCAGGTGTATGTGAATGTGTTAAAGTGTGCGCAAGAGGCACCAAGCTGCTCCAACCCTAAAGTCCCTCAAACTTAGGGAAAAAAAGATAGGTCAAAGAATGAAAAAACAGGAGAAGCGCTAATAAAAGCTAAAGGTGCTAAAATAAAAATTAAGTTGCTGTGCAAAAAAAGGGTAATAACTTTCGTTGTAAATAAAATTTAATTAAATAAACATATAATTATAAATCCAGCAAAGATAACAATAAAAAATATATATATATATTAAAATCGGACGTCTCCGATATGTTGAAGCATAAAACAAGACTAAAACAAATGACTACTGTTGCCAATATGAACCTTATTACAATAAAGGATGAAGGAAGTCGACATAATAACTCAAAGTCCACAGATGAAACAAAGAGAGGATCAAAAACCGGGTGGGGATAAACCCGTTGTTACCTTCAAGGATACCGTCCGTGTATTGCAATCACCTCCGTGAGGCGTATGTGTATTCTGTGATGTCACTGATCAGAGGGCGTCGTCTCTGTAGAGAATTTCTATTCGTCAGAATAACTTGGCAGATGAACTATAGCGGCCGCTATATTTTAGAAGTTGGACCCCGCTCGTTAGTGCAGGATTGCACGCAGGCTCGTAGTGTATCCAAATTTCTCCTGGAGACCTTGTAGCAAAAGGATCTCAATGTGTAGCTTTTAAAACCAACTTAGCTGAGGCACACAGCCCTTCACAGTACAGTCCCCTTGCTTTCCGTAGGCAGCCGGAAGGATTCTGATGTGCAGCTTGTAACAGGCTTGGCTTAGGCACGTAGCCCTTCAGGATGCAGTCCTCTTTCTTTCGGAGGATAGCTAAATAACTTGTCACTTCAATCAGAATATTAAAGTCTTGGTAGACAATAAATGAAGTGTGAAGTAGCTGTAACTTTCATCAACGCGTTTCTCCCTCTTACAGGGCTTTCTCAAGATGAATAAGCTCCAGTTACAGCCTCCTTTTAAACATTTCAGAGTGACACCTATTGGTCAGGTGAGATTGGCTGACAGGTGTGCTTAATACAATTGATCTATTGGCAACAGTACTGGCAACTAAAAGAAAACAGTAGCCTTTGGTGAAAATAAGTGGAAAAAATATATCTGCATATCCCTAAAATTTGACAGATCTTTGCATATTAACAAGAATTGCAATCAAAAAAATAATATATATAAAGATAACAATAGAGACTCCAATTAGAGTAAAGATTACTACCCAAAAACAGTATTAATGTTACGGGGAAAAAGTGAAGGAGAGAAATTAGGAGCACGGCAATACGTCCTCACTAAATTGTTGTCAAAAATATGACTAAGTGCTAGAAGAGAAATATTCTATGTGTATAAGAAATTAAGTGAAAAAAATATATAAAATAAATACTTTTAAATGCTGCAGATCGATACATACATCTGCAGTAGTCTATCAGTATGTAGAATTACATACGTTGCTAACACTAAGATAGTGTACTTTATAGTGTAGAATTAGTGAGCATTAATATAGAATTTCTGAAATATTACAGGGGTCATGTGTTAAATAAAAATTAAAAAAATGTGCTTATAAATGTCCCATATTACAGAGGTATCCATCTTTCAAGTATATCAAGTGATTATTATTGACATTTAACTAAAAAGTGAAGATGAAGATTTTTAATAAAAAATACATATATATATATATATTAGTTGAAAAAAGGGGAAGTATCGAATATTTCAGAAATTCTATATTAATGCTCACTAATTCTACACTATAAAGTACACTATCTTAGTGTTAGCAACGTATGTAATTCTACATACTGATAGACTACTGCAGATGTATGTATCGATCTGCAGCATTTAAAAGTATTTATTTTATATATTTTTTTCACTTAATTTCTTATACACATAGAATATTTCTCTTCTAGCACTTAGTCATATTTTTGACAACAATTTAGTGAGGACGTATTGCCGTGCTCCTAATTTCTCTCCTTCACTTTTTTCCCGTAACATTAATACTGTTTTTGGGTAGTAATCTTTACTCTAATTGGAGTCTCTATTGTTATCTTTATATATATTATTTTTTTGATTGCAATTCTTGTTAATATGCAAAGATCTGTCAAATTTTAGGGATATGCAGATATATTTTTTCCACTTATTTTCACCAAAGGCTACTGTTTTCTTTTAGTTGCCAGTACTGTTGCCAATAGATCAATTGTATTAAGCACACCTGTCAGCCAATCTCACCTGACCAATAGGTGTCACTCTGAAATGTTTAAAAGGAGGCTGTAACTGGAGCTTATTCATCTTGAGAAAGCCCTGTAAGAGGGAGAAACGTGTTGATGAAAGTTACAGCTACCTCACACTTCATTTATTGTCTACCAAGACTTTAATATTCTGATTGAAGTGACAAGTTATTTAGCTATCCTCCGAAAGAAAGAGGACTGCATCCTGAAGGGCTACGTGCCTAAGCCAAGCCTGTTACAAGCTGCACATCAGAATCCTTCCGGTTGCCTACGGAAAGCAAGGGGACTGTACTGTGAAGGGCTGTGTGCCTCAGCTAAGTTGGTTTTAAAAGCTACACATTGAGATCCTTTTGCTACAAGGTCTCCAGGAGAAATTTGGATACACTACGAGCCTGCGTGCAATCCTGCACTAACGAGCGGGGTCCAACTTCTAAAATATAGCGGCCGCTATAGTTCATCTGCCAAGTTATTCTGACGAATAGAAATTCTCTACAGAGACGACGCCCTCTGATCAGTGACGTCACAGAATACACATACGCCTCACGGAGGTGATTGCAATACACGGACGGTATCCTTGAAGGTAACAACGGGTTTATCCCCACCCGGTTTTTGATCCTCTCTTTGTTTCATCTGTGGACTTTGAGTTATTATGTCGACTTCCTTCATCCTTTATTGTAATAAGGTTCATATTGGCAACAGTAGTCATTTGTTTTAGTCTTGTTTTATGCTTCAACATATCGGAGACGTCCGATTTTAATATATATATATATATTTTATTGTTATCTTTGCTGGATTTATAATTATATGTTTATTTAATTAAATTTTATTTACAACGAAAGTTATTACCCTTTTTTTGCACAGCAACTTAATTTTTATTTTAGCACCTTTAGCTTTTATTAGCGCTTCTCCTGTTTTTTCATTCTTTTCCCGAATGTCAGTCAGGGTAAAAACTTACAGAAGAAGGATACTGCCACCAATCTCGCTGTTACCCACCCCCCTTTTTCACCTGTCCACCCCTAAGCTCCGTGAGCCATCGCAACAATCAATCTTGCTCACCTGCACAGAATGAAAAAACCCTGACCATCACAGAAGAAAACCCATTCTTCCCAATACCTTACGTATGATTTCCAAGTGGAAGGTGCCAGGGAAGCCTTCAGCAGTGGTATCAGTGGTTGCCATCCAGTGCCACCTGCCAAAGGAAAGGAGGACAGGGAATACCATGAGTCACAGTGTTAGCAGGAACTTTCCTAAAATTATTCCATTGAAAACAGGAAAGCGCATCAGCTATGATATTAGAATCCCCAGGGACATGCTGCACCTGAAACTGAAAGGGACAGTCTACACCAGAATTTTTACTGTTTTAAAAGATAGATAATCCTTTTATTACCCATTTCCCAATTTTGCATAATCAACACAGTTATAATAATATACTTTTAACCTCTGTGATTATCTTGTATCTAAGCCTCTGCAAACTGCCCCTTTTTTCAGTTCTTTTGACAGACTTGCATTCTAGCCAATCAGTGCCTGCTCCCAGATTACTTCACGTGCACGAGCACAGTGTTATCTATATGAAATATGTGAACTAACACCCTCTAGTGGTGAAAAACTGTTAAAATGCAATCTGAAAGAGGTGGGCTTCAAGGTCTAAGAAATTAGCATATGAACCTCCTAGGTTAAGCTTTCAACTAAGAATACCAAGAGAACAAAGCAAAATTGGTGATAAAAGTGAATTGGAAAATTGTTTAAAATTGCATGCTCTATCTGAATCATGAAAGTTTATTTTGGCCTAGACTGTCCCTTGAATGTTCCACTTAAGGCATCTGTATACCAGAATCTGAATGGTGCTGGTGAAGATAAGGAAAGTCTATTGATGAAAAGACCACACTCAAATTGTCTGACTAAAAACAACTGATCTGTCCCTCAGTTTGTCACCCCATATCTCCAGTGCTACCAATATGGGGAAGAGCTCCAAGAGGCAAAGGTTCCTGGCAAGCCCTTTAACAATTCACTCTACCGGCCATGGCTCTGTACTCCACTTACCGCTAAGGTAAGCTTCATAGCCAAAGGATCCTGCAGCATCCGTGAACAAGTGGATGGAATGTGCAGACGTATGAGGTTTGCGCCAAATGCAAACCACCGTGAAATCCCTCAGAACATGATCCCAAATCTGGAGATCATCCCCCATGCCTTTTTCAACTGCGATCCGTGTCCTCAGGGAAGTCAGTCACGGGAACAAGCGCTCCATCCCTTTCAGAAAAACTCTTCCCATTGAGATAACTCGCTCAGCGAAGCTGAGCAGGACCAACAGGGATCACAACTCTTTCAGCATGCAGAAGGAAGAAACAGCAATTCCTCCAACTTCTGTCACCATCTTCTGAATTTTACCCGCCGGGAGTCTACATTACTCCGCCACGGAGTCAACCTCTATCCCCAAGAATGTAAGATATGTACATTGGCCTTCAGTTTTCTTTTCTTCTGCTCGGGGGACGCCACACCCATTCATCAGAATCCTCATGGCGTGCAGGAGAAGTTTGCATTCCCTGGAAACAGGTCTTCCTACCAATAAAAAATCATCTAAATAATGAGCAACTCGGTCTTACTCTGCCACTTCGGCCACAGCCCAATGCAAGAAGTTGCTGAAAGCCTCGAAGTAAGCACAGGAGATGGAACACCCCATAGGGAGACAACGATCAACATAGTAGGATCTGTTGAAAAAATAACCCATTAAGTAAAAAGAAATTGGGTGACTTGGTAGTAACCGGAAAGCTGATGCCACATCTAACTTTTCCAGCCGGGCACCTCGTCTCGCCTTCTGCACTACCATTAGTATGTCATCAATGGACTGATTGTGCACTGTGCTCAGCTCCGCCGGGATGGCATCATTCACCGACTTACCCTTGGGGAATGAAAGGTGTTGAATCATCCTAAATTTCCCCGGATCCTTCTTCGGCACCACTCCTAACGGGGAAATAACCAACCCCGGTATTGGCGTTTTCTGAAAGAAGCCCTACATGTGACTCAGATAAACCACCTTACCCAACTTCTTCCTTATTGCATCAGGGAACTGGTATGCAGATTTCAAGTTCCTGCGCATCTTGGAGCCAGTAACCTTACCCTGAACAGGTATGATGAAGCCGTCCTGAAGGCCATCCTTCAGTAAGGCCGCTGTACCCTTATCAGGGTACAAAGCGAGCCACGGTCTAATTTAGGCCACCTTCAGCAGGGTGACCACCCTTACCAGCAGCAGCACCTCTCGGTCCTGTCCTCTCTTGATTCTCAAATATTTTTAATGCAATCTGCGGCTGGGTGACCCATCCCGCAGTTGCAGCATGCATGCTGAAATGAACACACAGCAATGCTTGTCTTGGAATTTTCAACATACCCCAGCGGGACGCCTACGAAATTTTACGTACCTGTGGTGTACCAGTTGGAGGAGCGGGGTCCCAGGGACCTTTTCTGGACCCAGCCGGGCCCAGAACTGCATCTCCACGCATCCAAAATCTAGGAGAGGATTACCTACCATTTTTTCTGTGAAAGGCCTCATTGTAATCTTAGTTTTAAGATGCTCATCCAACTCAAATGAAGCCCAGGAGTGCATATTACTGTGGCGTGCCACTTTGCGCTTGTCAGGCCCACGTATATCAGTGAGACTGATTCGGGGTTGGAATGCCCTTGCTTACATATCAGAGGTAACCACCTAAGCATCCTGTACATATGCTCATGCCCTTTGGCATCTAAACCCAAAGCCTTATCATTCACAGAACCATAGTCATCCGAAGATGACGTGAAACCCCTTAACCCCACTGAAACTCAGGATTCACCGTTTTGTGACCTTGTCCTTGTAGGTATAGCCACCACACCCGAAGTTGATGGACTTCATCCTCCAACACAAAGAAAACAGTGCCACTCTCCATCCTTCTCTCCAGGCCACTCCCTGAGTCTCCAGATGTCGCCATGTGTTGTAGTCCTAGGGATGCTCCAGCTGACCTGCAGATGCCATGCACCCTTCCTGAAAAACAGAAAGCAAGAGGGGAGTACTGTGTGGGGGAAAATCAGCATCCCCACCCTGTTTGATGTGCAGTTCCTGTCCCACGCACCCGAAGCATACCAGCAGGCTCATGTACATGCACAAAACTTCTCACACAACCATCCTAAACTGAAACACCCTAAATTAGATCACTGTAGTGAATCGGTTTGGTGGCTTGAGGAGAGGAATTCCTCCTACTCCTAACCGGGGGATCTGTCATATCTGAATTATGAAACAACGGGATATGGCTCGCTTGCTAGGGCTCTCATAAGCCCCCTACACCCAGTACTATGCTAATGGATACTATTGGCCGCTATGCAAAAACCCACAGATTAGACTACCAAAAGCATCCGCTTCAAACTTCTCGTCCAGCTGAACAGGGCCTAGGCCCAAAGTCAAGCACACTTATACGCACATTCGCACCAGCTTTTAGCGTGTTCCCCAATACTTTTGAGCCGCACTTTATTGGTAACGGATGAGGTTGTGATCTGTTTTATCGACCAGGCTGCATGTCTGTGCCCCAGCCTCATGCCCCCAAGTGACTTTAAAAGCATTGCCCCTACTGAGTCAATATATCCCTTATTCAATGGGGGGATACCTGTAGCTCCCTAGTATCACTTTGCCAGATGTTAATTACCCCCCAGGAGCCGAAGTTCCCCCCCCGTGGAACTCGATGTGCACCTCATGACATCCAGCCCTGAAATGGCGTTTCCGGAAGTGACGTCACTGGAAATGATGCAGCTGGAGAACCTCAGACAGGTAGTGACCGCAGGAGAAGACGACGCCACTGGAAAAGCCTGCAAATCAAATGGACCAACCCATGGAGACCCGATGAGCCGCATAGACGCACCCAGAGCCCAGGATAGCACTGCCGCAAGGGAAATAAGGAGTGACATGACCGCAGTGCAGGACCACCTGACCGGCCGACCAGGAACTCAGGTAATGCACCAGTGCTCCCACTACCATAATCAACGACACCTGGCAGTAAGGAATTCAGGAGGAGGGCAGAATAAGGACTGAGGGAGACCCGGGATCGATGGCGGGTATAAAAATGGCCGATGAGGCCTACAGACCACGCTATCCCGCATGGACCCGCAACCTCCCCTACACCCCAGCTTGTGTCCTAAACCCACTACAAATCCTGGATGATATAGAGATGGGGAAGTCCCTGACAGGTGGAGGGGAAAGGAATAAATAGGAAAAGAAAATGACCCACCGCATTCAGAGAAGAGAGGATACAGTCTCAAGTCTGCAGCTTCACTTTTCCTATCTCTCTTTCTGCAGGCCTCTCCAAAAGCTCCATGAAGCAAATAGGGGGTACACAACTTCCACTGTAATACTTCATGTGAAAACTTCAAGGAAACAAGCAGAAAGAGGATTTGGGCTTCCTGTACAGGTCTTAAATAGGTAAGCCAAACCCCTCCTCTCTAACTGCAACATTGTTTCACACACACGAACACTCCCACTCCTTTGTCTTGGCCTTAAACCTTATGTGCATTCCAGGCAATTTGCCTTACATTTCCTTTAAAGACAAGGACACAGTTACAAGAAGCCTCACTCCTGGCTGAATCAAGATATAGAGCTGTGCTATTTAACCCCTTCAATGGATTACTGCACATGTTGTTTAGGGTACATTGGCTTTCATTTATAAAAAAAACTAATTTGAATGAGTGTTTTGAATTTATTTTTGAATAGAAACATTTTTACGATATACATTTGTTAAGTAAAAATGCTGCTTAAGGCCATACACACATATGTATTCTGTGATGCACTGTGAATTTGTATTCAAACAGCATATCTGCTCAAAGAGCCAGTGGTTTTCTATATTGTGTAAGTGATGACTCTTTTTGCTTTGTTCAAACCACTACTGAATCTCTGAGCTGGCACAGTGTTTTAGGGTGCATGGGTTACTTACAGCATATCTGAGTATGCCACTGAAACAACAATAGCTTTTACTAGAAGCATTTTTGATAATATAATGTTTTTGTTCAAGATTTAATGTCTCCTGTGTACATGTCAGTTTTGGCTATTACATCCCTTTCAAATGTTAGATATCTATAATTGAATATATTTGATATACAAGTCTAATAAAATATGACTAATTGCTGCAATATTTCACCTGTTGTAATGTTTGCTAATGCTTATTTGCAGTGTTTTATCTCCTTTCCATAGAGGGGTCATATTAAGCATGGCCAATTACCTAGTACTCATGTGTTGAGCATTCTATGATTAATTGTTTTCTATATTCTGCTTCTTCCTGCAGTACTAGCAGAAGAGGAGATGTCTTTGGGACGTCAAGAAGCATTTGACCTTTTCAAACAGGATTATTCAGACAGGCTAACTATTGAAGACAACAAAGGACTCCTTAAACAGAGGTACAGTCTGTGCTGTGACAATACAACAGGTCTAGGGTGTGTCCCATCTGACTGTACTGTGACACTACAACAGGTCTAGGGTGTGTCCCATCTGACTGTACTGTGACAATATAACAGGTCTAGGGTGTGTCCCATCTGACTGTACTGTGACAATATAACAGGTCTAGGGTGTGTCCCATCTGACTGTACTGTGACACTACAACAGGTCTAGGGTGTGTCCCATCTGACTGTACTGTGACAATATAACAGGTCTAGGGTGTGTCCCATCTGACTGTACTGTGACACTACAACAGGTCTAGGGTGTGTCCCATCTGACTGTACTGTGACAATATAACAGGTCTAGGGTGTGTCCCATCTGTCTGTACTGTGACACTACAACAAGTGTAGGGTGTGTCCCATCTGTCTGTACTGTGACATTACAACTAGTCTAGGGTGTGTCTCATCTGTCTGTACTGTGACACTACAGCTAGTCTAGGGTGTGTCTCATCTGTCTGTACTCTGACAATACAACAGGTCTAGGGTGTGTCTCATCTGTCTGTACTCTGACAATACAACAGGTCTAGGGTGTGTCCCATCTGTCTGTACTGTGACACTACAACTAGTCTAGGGTGTGTCTCATCTGTCTGTACTGTGACACTACAGCTAGTCTAGGGTGTGTCTCATCTGTCTGTACTCTGACAATACAACAGGTCTAGGGTGTGTCTCATCTGTCTGTACTCTGACAATACAACAGGTCTAGGGTGTGTCCCATCTGTCTTTACTGTGACACTACAACTAGTCTAGGGTGTGTCCCATCTGTCTGTACTGTGACACTACAACAGGCCTAGGGTGTGTCCCATCTTTCTGTACTGTGACACTACAACAAGTGTAGGGTGTGTCCCATCTGTCTGTACTGTGACATTACAACTAGTCTAGGGTGTGTCTCATCTGTCTGTACTCTGACAATACAACAGGTCTAGGGTGTGTCCCATCTGTCTGTACTGTGACACTACAACTAGTCTAGGGTGTGTCTCATCTGTCTGTACTGTGACACTACAACTAGTCTAGGGTGTGTCTCATCTGTCTGTACTGTGACACTACAACTAGTCTAGGGTGTGTCTCATCTGTCTGTACTGTGACACTACAACAGGTCTAGGGTGTGTCCCATCTGTCTGTACTGTGACACTACAACAAGTGTAGGGTGTGTCTCATCTGTCTGTACTGTGACACTACAACTAGTCTAGGGTGTGTCTCATCTGTCTGTACTCTGACAATACAGCTAGTCTAGGGTGTGTCCCATCTGTCTGTACTGTGACACTACAACTAGTCTAGGGTGTGTCCCATCTCTCTGTACTGTGACACTACAACAGGTCTAGGGTGTGTCTCATCTGTCTGTACTCTGACAATACAACAGGTCTAGGGTGTGTCTCATCTGTCTGTACTGTGACACTACAACTAGTCTAGGGTGTGTCTCATCTGTCTGTACTCTGACAATACAACAGGTCTAGGGTGTGTCCCATCTGTCTGTACTGTGACACTACAGCTAGTCTAGGGTGTGTCCCATCTGTCTGTACTGTGACACTACAACAGGTCTAGGGTGTGTCCCATCTGTCTGTACTGTGACACTACAACAAGTGTAGGGTGTGTCCCATCTGTCTGTACTGTGACATTACAACTAGTCTAGGGTGTGTCTCATTTGTCTGTACTGTGACACTACAGCTAGTCTAGGGTGTGTCTCATCTGTCTGTACTGTGACACTACAGCTAGTCTAGGGTGTGTCTCATCTGTCTGTACTCTGACAATACAACAGGTCTAGGGTGTGTCTCATCTGTCTGTACTCTGACAATACAACAGGTCTAGGGTGTGTCCCATCTGTCTGTACTGTGACACTACAACTAGTCTAGGGTGTGTCCCATCTGTCTGTACTGTGACACTACAACAGGCCTAGGGTGTGTCCCATCTTTCTGTACTGTGACACTACAACAAGTGTAGGGTGTGTCCCATCTGTCTGTACTGTGGCATTACAACTAGTCTAGGGTGTGTCTCATCTGTCTGTACTCTGACAATACAACAGGTCTAGGGTGTGTCCCATCTGTCTGTACTGTGACACTACAACTAGTCTAGGGTGTGTCTCATCTGTCTGTACTGTGACACTACAACTAGTCTAGGGTGTGTCTCATCTGTCTGTACTGTGACACTACAACTAGTCTAGGGTGTGTCTCATCTGTCTGTACTGTGACACTACAACAGGTCTAGGGTGTGTCCCATCTGTCTGTACTGTGACACTACAACAAGTGTAGGGTGTGTCTCATCTGTCTGTACTGTGACACTACAACTAGTCTAGGGTGTGTCTCATCTGTCTGTACTCTGACAATACAGCTAGTCTAAGGTGTGTCCCATCTGCCTGTACTGTGACACTACAACTAGTCTAGGGTGTGTCCCATCTGTCTGTACTGTGACACTACAACTAGTCTAGGGTGTGTCTCATCTGTCTGTACTCTGACAATACAACAGGTCTAGGGTGTGTCTCATCTGTCTGTACTGTGACACTACAACTAGTCTAGGGTGTGTCTCATCTGTCTGTACTCTGACAATACAACAGGTCTAGGGTGTGTCCCATCTGTCTGTACTGTGACACTACAGCTAGTCTAGGGTGTGTCCCATCTGTCTGTACTGTGACACTACAACAAGTGTAGGGTGTGTCCCATCTGTCTGTACTGTGACATTACAACTAGTCTAGGGTGTGTCTCATCTGTCTGTACTCTGACAATACAACAGGTCTAGGGTGTGTCTCATCTGTCTGTACTGTGACACTACAACTAGTCTAGGGTGTGTCTCATCTGTCTGTACTCTGACAATACAACAGGTCTAGGGTGTGTCCCATCTGTCTGTACTGTGACACTACAGCTAGTCTAGGGTGTGTCCCATCTGTCTGTACTGTGACACTACAACAGGTCTAGGGTGTGCCCCATCTGTCTGTACTGTGACACTACAACAAGTGTAGGGTGTGTCCCATCTGTCTGTACTGTGACATTACAACTAGTCTAGGGTGTGTCTCATTTGTCTGTACTGTGACACTACAGCTAGTCTAGGGTGTGTCTCATCTGTCTGTACTGTGACACTACAGCTAGTCTAGGGTGTGTCTCATCTGTCTGTACTCTGACAATACAACAGGTCTAGGGTGTGTCTCATCTGTCTGTACTCTGACAATACAACAGGTCTAGGGTGTGTCCCATCTGTCTGTACTGTGACACTACAACTAGTCTAGGGTGTGTCCCATCTGTCTGTACTGTGACACTACAACAGGCCTAGGGTGTGTCCCATCTTTCTGTACTGTGACACTACAACAAGTGTAGGGTGTGTCCCATCTGTCTGTACTGTGGCATTACAACTAGTCTAGGGTGTGTCTCATCTGTCTGTACTCTGACAATACAACAGGTCTAGGGTGTGTCCCATCTGTCTGTACTGTGACACTACAACTAGTCTAGGGTGTGTCTCATCTGTCTGTACTGTGACACTACAACTAGTCTAGGGTGTGTCTCATCTGTCTGTACTGTGACACTACAACTAGTCTAGGGTGTGTCTCATCTGTCTGTACTGTGACACTACAACAGGTCTAGGGTGTGTCCCATCTGTCTGTACTGTGACACTACAACAAGTGTAGGGTGTGTCTCATCTGTCTGTACTGTGACACTACAACTAGTCTAGGGTGTGTCTCATCTGTCTGTACTCTGACAATACAGCTAGTCTAAGGTGTGTCCCATCTGCCTGTACTGTGACACTACAACTAGTCTAGGGTGTGTCCCATCTGTCTGTACTGTGACACTACAACTAGTCTAGGGTGTGTCTCATCTGTCTGTACTCTGACAATACAACAGGTCTAGGGTGTGTCTCATCTGTCTGTACTGTGACACTACAACTAGTCTAGGGTGTGTCTCATCTGTCTGTACTCTGACAATACAACAGGTCTAGGGTGTGTCCCATCTGTCTGTACTGTGACACTACAGCTAGTCTAGGGTGTGTCCCATCTGTCTGTACTGTGACACTACAACAAGTGTAGGGTGTGTCCCATCTGTCTGTACTGTGACATTACAACTAGTCTAGGGTGTGTCTCATCTGTCTGTACTCTGACAATACAACAGGTCTAGGGTGTGTCCCATCTGTCTGTACTGTGACACTACAGCTAGTCTAGGGTGTGTCCCATCTGTCTGTACTGTGACACTACAACAGGTCTAGGGTGTGTCCCATCTGTCTGTACTGTGACACTACAACAAGTGTAGGGTGTGTCCCATCTGTCTGTACTGTGACATTACAACTAGTCTAGGGTGTGTCTCATCTGTCTGTACTCTGACAATACAACAGGTCTAGGGTGTGTCCCATCTGTCTGTACTGTGACACTACAGCTAGTCTAGGGTGTGTCCCATCTGTCTGTACTGTGACACTACAACAGGTCTAGGGTGTGTCCCATCTATCTGTAATGTGACACTACAACTAGTCAAGGGTGTGCCCCATCAGTCTGTGCTGTAACAAAACAACAGGTCTAGGGTGTGTCCCATCTGTCTGTACTGTGACTTTACAACTAGTCTAGGGTGTGTCTCATCTGTATGTATTGTGACACTTCAACTAGTCTAGGGTGTGTCTCATCTGTCTGTACTGTGACACTACAACTAGTCTAGGGTGTGTCCCATCTGTCTGTACTGTGACACTACAACTAGTCTAGGGTGTGTCTCATCTGTCTGTACTGTGACAATACAACAGGTCTAGGGTGTGTCCCATCTGTCTGTACTGTGACACTACAACTAGTCTAGGGTGTGTCTCATCTGTCTGTACTCTGACAATACAGCTAGTCTAGGGTGTGTCCCATCTGTCTGTACTGTGACACTACAACTAGTCTAGGGTGTGTCCCATCTGTCTGTACTGTGACACTACAACTAGTCTAGGGTGTGTCTCATCTGTCTGTACTCTGACAATACAACAGGTCTAGGGTGTGTCTCATCTGTCTGTACTGTGACACTACAACTAGTCTAGGGTGTGTCTCATCTGTCTGTACTCTGACAATACAACAGGTCTAGGGTGTGTCCCATCTGTCTGTACTGTGACACTACAGCTAGTCTAGGGTGTGTCCCATCTGTCTGTACTGTGACACTACAACAGGTCTAGGGTGTGTCCCATCTGTCTGTACTGTGACACTACAACAAGTGTAGGGTGTGTCCCATCTGTCTGTACTGTGACATTACAACTAGTCTAGGGTGTGTCTCATCTGTCTGTACTCTGACAATACAACAGGTCTAGGGTGTGTCCCATCTGTCTGTACTGTGACACTACAGCTAGTCTAGGGTGTGTCCCATCTGTCTGTACTGTGACACTACAACAGGTCTAGGGTGTGTCCCATCTGTCTGTACTGTGACATTACAACTAGTCTAGGGTGTGTCTCATCTGTCTGTACTCTGACAATACAACAGGTCTAGAGTGTGTCCCATCTGTCTGTACTGTGACACTACAGCTAGTCTAGGGTGTGTCCCATCTGTCTGTAATGTGACACTACAACTAGTCAAGGGTGTGCCCCATCAGTCTGTGCTGTAACAAAACAACAGGTCTAGGGTGTGTCCCATCTGTCTGTACTGTGACTTTACAACTAGTCTAGGGTGTGTCTCATCTGTATGTATTGTGACACTTCAACTAGTCTAGGGTGTGTCTCATCTGTCTGTACTGTGACACTACAACTAGTCTAGGGTGTGTCCCATCTGTCTGTACTGTGACACTACAACTAGTCTAGGGTGTGTCTCATCTGTTCGTACTGTGACAATACAACAGGTCTAGGGTGTGTCCCATCTGTCTGTACTGTGACACTACAACTAGTCTAGGGTGTGTCTCATCTGTCTGTACTGTGACACTACAACTAGTCTAGGGTGTGTCCCATCTGTCTGTACTGTGACACTACAACTAGTCTAGGGTGTGTCTCATTTGTCTGTACTGTGACAATACAACAGGTCTAGGGTGTGTCCCATCTGTCTGTACTGTGACAATACAACTAGTCTAGGGTGTGTCCCATCTGTCTGTACTGTGACACTACAACTAGTCTAGGGTGTGTCTCATCTGTCTGTACTGTGACACTACAACTAGTCTAGGGCGTGTCTCATCTGTCTTTACTGTGACACTACAACAGGTCTAGGGTGTGTCCCATCTGTCTGTAATGTGACACTACAACTAGTCAAGGGTTTGTCTCATCTGTCTGTACTGTGACACTACAACACACTTTGGTTTGGGGCCTGACTTGAAAATAGAGAAATACATCTGTGTTTGTGATACCCTGTTTGCAAAAATACCTTCATGTATAATTTTGAAAAATCTCTGGTTAGAAAAGCTGAAACTCTCTTATTGGTATCTGGTAATGTATTAGGCGGTTTGATGTTGTTATATTTTTAGTATTTTAAAGCAAAGATATTCTTTATTGCTTTAGTTTAATTGAAGCTGGTATTCAAAGAGGTACTTTATAGTTGCAATGCTAGTATTAAATAGACCAGTGTGCTTCAT
The DNA here is from genome assembly GCF_027579735.1 of Bombina bombina. NCBI lineage: Eukaryota > Metazoa > Chordata > Amphibia > Anura > Bombinatoridae > Bombina > Bombina bombina. The sequence goes on from NC_069502.1 coordinate 1,195,076,863, forward strand.
ATATTAAATATATTAGTGCTAAGTAATTTTCGGCTAGATTACGAGTTTTGCTTTATGAGTGAAAAAGCTCCATAACGATGCTTTTTCACTACCGCTGGTATTACGAGTTTTGCAGGTATATCTGTACTGCACACTTTTTTGGCCGTAACGCAACGTAACTATCGCAGCTTTCAAAAAGTCCTTTTTCAATGGGACTTCCACAGCGCCGGTAATACGAGTTTGCCTGTCCGGCCAAAAAGTGAGCAGTACAGCCTATACCGTCGAGATCCATACCGTAAACTGAAAGTCAGTAGTTATGGCTTTTATGTTACAAAGCTGTAACATAAAACTCATAACTAAAGTGCTAAAAAGTACACTAACACCTATTAACCCCTAAAAAGAGGCCCTTCCGCATCGCAAACACTAAAATTAGTAACCCCTAATCTGCCGCTCCCGACATCGCCGCCACTATAATAAACATATAAACCCCTAAACCGCTTCACTCCCGCATCGCAAACACTAGTTAAATATTATTAACCCCTAATCTGCTGTCCCTAACATTGCCGCAACCTACATTACTGTTATTAACCCCTAATAAGCTGCCCCCAAAATTGCCGCCCCTATACTAAAGTTATTAACCCCTAAACCTAACCCTAAGTCTAACCCTAACACCCCACTAACTTTAACATAATTAAATTAAATCTAAATAAAAATTACAATTAATACCTAAATAATTCCTATTTAAAACTAAATACTTACCTGTAAAATAAACCCTAAGCTAGCTACAATATTAATAGTTACATTTTATCTATCTTAGGTTTTATTTTTATTACACAGGTAAGTTTGTATTTATTTTTACTAGGTAGACTAGTTAGTAAATAGTTAACTAAATACAAACTTACCTGTAAAATAAAGCCTAACACCTAACCTTACACTACAATTAAATCAATTACATTAATTAAATACAATTAACTAAATTACCACAAAAAAACCCCCACTAAATTACACAAAATAAAAAATAAATTATCAAATATTTAAAATATTTACACCTAATCTAATAGCCCTATCAAAATAAAATAAAAATAAAAACATAGTCTAAACTAAACTGCCAATAGCCCTTAAAAGGGCCTTTTGCGGGGCATTGCCCCAAAGAAATCGCCTCTTTTACATGAAAAAAATAAATAAAATGCAAACAAACCCCCAACAGTAAAACCCACCACCCACACAACCAACCCCTTCAAATAAAATCCTATCTAAAAAAACCTAAGCTCCCCATTGCCCTGAAAAGGGCATTTGGATAGGCATCGCCCTTAAAAGGGCATTTAGCTCTTTTTCAGCCCAAACCCTAAGCTAACACTAACCCCTGAAGATCCACTTCAAGTTTTTGAAGACCGGACATCCATCCTCAACGAAGCCGAGAGAAGTCTTCAAGCTGCAAGAAGTGGTCCCCCAGACAGGCAGAAGTCTAAATCTAGATTGCATCTTCTATCTTCATCCTTCCGACGCAGAGTGGCTCCATCTTCAAGACATCCGGCGCGGAGCATCCTCTTCTTTCGAATCCTATTAAAGAATGAAGGTTCCTTTAAATGATGTCATCCAAGATGGCGTCCCTTGAATTCCGATTGGCTGATAGATTGAAGCTCAATCGTATTGGCTAATTACATCAGCCAATAGGATTTTTTCACCTTTAATTCCAATTGGCTGATAGAATTATATCAGCCAATCGGAATTCAAGGGACACCATCTTGGATAACGTCATTTAAAGGAACCTTCATTCTTCAAGAGAATTTGAAAGAAGAGGATGCTCCATGCCGGATGTCTTGAAGATGGACCCGTTCTGTGTCGGAAGGATGAAGATAGAAGATGCCGTCTGGATGAAGACTTCTGCCCGCCTGGAGGACCACTTCTTGCCGCTTGGATGACTTCTCCCTGCTTCGTTGAGGACTTCTGCCCGCTTGGATGAAGACTTCTCCCGGCTTCGTTGAGGATTGATGTCCGGTCTTCAAAAACTGTAAGTGGATCTTCGGGGGTTAGTGTTAGGTTTTCTTTCATGTAATTGGCAAGAGTCCATGAGCTAGTGACGTATGGGATATATAATCCTACCAGGAGGAGCAAAGTTTCCCAAACCTCAAAATGCCTATAAATACACCCCTCACCACACCCACAATTCAGTTTTACAAACTTTGCCTCCTATGGAGGTGGTGAAGTAAGTTTGTGCTAAGATTTCTACGTTGACATGCGCTTCTCAGCATTTTGAAGCCCGATTCCTCTCAGAGTACAGTGAATGTCAGAGGGATGTGAAGGGAGTATCACCTATTGAATGCAATGGTTTTCCTCATGGGAGATCTATTTCATAGGTTCTCTGTTATCGGTCGTAGAAATTCATCTTACACCTCCCTTTTCAGATCGACGATATACTCTCATGTACCATTACCTCTACTGATAACTGTTTCAGTACTGGTTTGGCTATCTGCTATATGTGGATGGGTGTCTTTCGGTAAGTATGTTTTTATTAATTAAGACACCTCAGCTATGGTTTGGCACTTTATGCATTAATATAAAGTTCTAAATATATGTATTGTACTTATATTTGCCATGAATCAGGTTCATATATTTCCTTTTGCAGATTGTCAGTTTCATATTTGGGGAAAGTAAATTTTAAGAATTTTTTTTCTTACCTTGGGTTTATTCTTTTTTCAATTGACTACATTTTCAAATTGCGGGCTGGATTAGGCTCGCGGGTGCGCCAAATGCTAAACTTTATTGCGTCATTCTTGACACAATATTTTTTGGCGCGAAAGACAGGTCCGTTGACGCAAGTTTTTCCAGTGTCATAGTTGATGCCGAGTTCTTCACACAGGGTGCGTCATTAGTGATGCAAGTGTGTCGTTTCCGGACATGGTTGGCGCCAAAAAAAAACGTTGTGCGTCATACTTGGCGCCAATTTTTTTTCATTGTTTATTACCCCATTGCTATTTGCCTCTTGCCTTTTTTCTTTGTCAGAGGGCTATGCTATTTGCATTTTTTTCCCATTCCTGAAATTGTCATATAAGGAAATTGATAATTTTGCTTTATATGTTGTTTTTTCTTTTACATTTGGCAAGATGTCTCAATCTGATCCTGTCTCAGAAGTATCTGTTGGAACTTTGCTGCCTGACATCGGTTCTACCAAAGCTAAGTGCATTTTTTGTAAAATTGTGGAGATTATATCTCCAAATGTCATTTGTATTAGTTGTCATGATAAACTTTTACATGCAGACAATGTGTCCATCATTAATAGTACATTGCCATTTGCAGTTCCTTCAACTTCTAATGTACATGACATACCTATGAATTTTAAAGAAATTGCTACTGATTCTATTCAGAAGGCTTTGTCTGCATTTCTGCCTTCTAATAAACGTAAAAGGTCTTTTAAAACTTCTCATAAAGTTGATGAAATTTCAAATGACCGACAACATAATGAATTTTCCTCCTCTGATGAGGATCTATCAGATTCAGAAGATCCTTCCTCAGATATTGACACTGACAAATCTACTTATTTATTTAATATTTGTTCTTTGTTAAAAGAAGTGTTAATTACTTTGGATATTGAGGAAGTTATTCCTCTTGATATCAAAACTAGTAAACGTTTAAATTCTGTTTTTAAACCTCCTATGGTTACTCCAGAGGTTTTCACTATTCCTGATGCTATTTCTGATATGATTTCTAAGGAATGGAATAAGCCGGGTAGTCCCTTTAATCCTTCTTCAAGGTTTAAAAAATGGTATCCTTTACCACCAAAGTTGATGGGGCTATTTCTACTCTTGCTAAACGTACCACTATTCCTATGGAAGATAGTACTTCTTTTAAGGATCCTTTAGATAGGAAACTTTAATCTTATTTAAGGAGAGCCTATTTATATTCAGGTCATCTACTTAGGCCTGCAATTTCCTTGGCTGATGTTGCAGCTGCATCAACTTTTTGGTTGAAGAATTTAGCGCAACAAGAATTGGATTCTGGCTTATCTAGCATTGTTCACTTACTGCAACATGCTAATCATTTTATTTGTGATGCTATTTTTGATATTTTCAAAATTGATGTTAGATCCATGTCTTTAGCTATTTTAGCTAGAAGAGCTTTGCGGCTTAAATCTTGGAATGCTGATATGACATCTTAAGTCTAGATTACCATTTCTTTCTTTCAAAGGTAATAATTTATTTGGTTCTCAGTTGGATTCTATTATTTCAACTGTTACTGGGGGAAAGGGAGTTTTTTTGCCTCAGGATAAAAAACCTAAGGGTAAATCTAGGGCTTCTAATCGTTTTCTTTCCTTTCATCAAAATAAGGAACAAAAACCTAATCCTTCCCCCAAGGAATCTGTTTCCAATTGTAAGCCTTCCTCAAATTGGAATAAATCCAAGCCTTTTAAGAAACCAAAGTCAGCCCCTAAGGCCGCATAAAGGTGCGGCCCTCATTCCAGCACAGCTGGTAGGGGGCAGATTAAGGTTTTTCAAGGATGTTTGGATAAATTATGTCCAAAATCAATGGATTCAGAGCATTGTCTCTCAGGGGTACCGAATAGGATTCAGAGTAAGACCTCCCGTGAGAAGATTTTTTCTCTCACACATCCCTGTAAATCCAGTAAAAGCTCAGGCTTTCCTGAAGTGTGTTTCAGACCTGGAGGTTTCAGGTGTAATCATGCCAGTTCCTTTTCAGGAACAAGGTCTGGGTTTTATTCAAATCTATTCATTGTCCCAAAGAAAGAAAATTCATTCAGACCAGTTCTGGATCTGAAAATTTTGAATCATTATGTAAGAGTACCAACTTTCAAGATGGTGACTATAAGGACTATTCTGCCTTTTGTTCAGCAAGGACATTATATGTCCACAATAGACTTGCAGGATGCATACCTTCATATTCCGATTCATCCAGAACATTATCAGTTCCTGAGATTCTCTTTTCTAGACAAGCATTACCAATTTGTTGCTCTTCCATTTGGCCTAGCAACAGCTCCAAGAATCTTTTCAAAGGTTCTCGGTGCCCTACTCTCTGTAATCAGAGAACAGGGTATTATGGTGTTTCCTTATTTGGACGATATCTTGGTACTAGCTCAGTCTTTACGTTCTGCAGAATCTCACACAAATCAACTAGTATTGTTTCTACAAAAACGTGATTGGAGGATCAATTTACTAAAAAGTTCCTTTATTCCTCAGACAAGGGTTGCATTTTTAGGTTTCCAGATAGATTCAGTGTCCATGACTCTGACTCTAACAGACAAGAGACATTTAAAATTGGTTGCAGCCTGTCGGCACCTTCAATCTCAGACATGTGCATTAAAGTTTTAGGTCTCATGACTGCAGCATCGGACGCTATTCCCTTTGCTCGTTTTCACATGTGACCTCTCCAGCTTTGTATGCTTAATTAAGGGTGCAGGGATTATACAAAGATATCACAATTAATATCCTTAAATCCCAATGTTCGACACTCCCTGACGTGGTGGTTAAATCACCAGTGTTTAGTTTAAGGGGCCTCTTTTGTTCGGCCAACCTGTACTGTGATCACAACAGGTGCGAGTCTTTCAGGTTGGGGAGCTGTCTAGAGATCTCTGACAGCACAAGGAGTTTTTAAATCTCAAGAGTCGAGATTACCAATCAATATTTTAGAACTCCGTGCAATTCTCAGAGCTCTTCAGTTTTGGCCTCTGTTGAAGAGAGAACCGTTCATCTGTTTTCAGACAGACAATATCACAACAATGGCATATGTCAATCATCAGGGCGGGACTCGCAGTCCCCAAGCTATGAAAGAAGTATCTTGAATACTTGCGTGGACGGAATCCATCTCCTGTCTAATTTCTGCGGTTCATATCCCAGGTGTAGACAATTGGGAGGCGGATTATCTCAGCCGTCAGACTTTACATCCGGGGGAGTGGTCCCTCCATCCAGATGTGTTTTCTCAGATTGTTCAGATGTGGGGTCTTCCAGAGATAGATTTGATGGTCTCTCATCTAAACAAGAAACTCCCCAGATACCTGTCCAGGTCCAGGGATTTTCAGGCGGAAGCAGTGGATGCGCTGACACTTCCTTGTTGTTATCAACCTGCTTATATTTTCCCAACTCTAGTTCTTCCAAGAGTGATCTCCAAAATCATCATGGAACAATTGTTTGTGTTGCTGGTGACTCGAGCATGGCCCCACAGGTTTTGGTATGCTGATCTTGTTCGGATGTCCAGTTGCCAACCTTGGCCACTTCGGTTAAGGCCAGATCTACTGTCTCAAGTTCCGTTTTTTCCATCAGGATCTCAAATCATTAAATTTGAAGGTATGGAAATTGAACGCTTAGTTCTAGGTCATAGAGGTTTCTCTGACTCAGTGATTAATACTATGTTACAAGCTCGTAAATCTGTTTCTAGAAAGATTTATTATCGAGTTTGGAAGGCTTACATTTCATGGCGTTCTACTCATAAATTCTCTTGGCATTCTTTTAGAATTCCTAGAATTTTACAGTTTCTTCAGGATGGTTTGGATAGGGGCTTGCCTGCAAGTTCCTTGAAGGGACAAATCTCTGCTCTTTCGGTTTTATTTCACAGAAAGATTGCTAATCTTCCTGATATTCACTGTTTTGTTCAGGCTTTAGTTCGTTTTAAGCCTGTCATTAAATCAATGTCTCCTCCTTGGAGTCTTAATTTGGTTTTGAAGGTGTTACAGGCTCCTCCATTTGAGCCTATGCACTCTTTGGACATTAAACTACTTTCTTGGAAAGTGTTGTTCCTTTTGGCCATCACTTCTGCTAGAAGAGTTTCTGAGCTATCTGCTCTTTCTTGTGAATCTCCTTTTCTGATTTTTCATCAGGATAAGGCGGTTTTGCGGACATCATTTAAATTTTTACCTAAGGTTGTGAATTCTTTTTTTTTTTTTTAATATTTATTTTCAGATTTTCAAACTATGCATATAAAAAAAAAAAAAAAAAAAAAACAAGAACAGGAAAAAATAAATAAATATATAAAACAACAAGTTAAACATGAATTGTGGAGACGCAGCTCCAATTAGTTCAATAACTCATGGAGACGCAGCTCCGCAACCAACATGCCCATACAGAGAGAAGAGAAAAAAATAATTTCTGACCAAGACTCAGTCAGAGCAATATCTTATAATAATCTCCAGCAAATTCCATTAGAATTATTGAATTTGAGCTAAGATTCTTTCTTTCATGTAATTGGCAAGAGTCCATGAGCTAGTGACGTATTGGATATACAATCCGACCAGGAGGGGCAAAGTTTCCCAAACTTTAAAATGCCTATAAATACACCCCTCACCACACCCACAATTCAGTTTTACAAACTTTGCCTCCTATGGAGGTGGTGAAGTAAGTTTGTGCTTGATTTTCTTCTGTGATATGCGCTTCTCAGCATTTTGAAGCCCGATTCCTCTCAGAGTACAGTGAATGTCAGAGGGATGTGAAGGGAGTATCACCTATTGAATTCTATGGTTTTCCTTGCGGGAAATCTTTTCATAGGTTCTCTGTTATCGGTTGTAGAGATTCATCTCCTACCTCCCTTTTCAGATCGACGATATACTCTCATATTCCATTACCTCTACTGATAACTGTTTCAGTACTGGTTTGGCTATCTGCTATATGTGGATGGGTGTCTTTCGGTAAGTATGTTTTCATTACTTAAGACACTCAGCTATGGTTTGGCACTTTATGTATTAATGTAAAGCTCTAAATATATGTATTGTACTTATATTTGCCATGAGTCAGGTTTATGTATATTTCCTTTTGCAGACTATCAGTTTCAAAATTGGGAAAAACATATTTAGGAAGTTATGTTTTCTTACCTGGGGTATAGTATTTTCTTCAAAATTGACTGTTTTCTTTCATTTTCGTGGGCAAAATTAGGCTCACATGGCTGCATAATGCTAATAATTATTGTGTCATTCTTGGCGCGAGAATTTTTTGGTGCGAAGGTACGTTAGTTGACGTAAATTCGCCATTTCTGGCGTCTTAGTTGACGGAAGGTTTTTTGCACAAGGTTGCGTCTGCCATGACGTGAGTTGCGTCATTTCCGGATGTTGTTAGCGCCAAAAAAATTAATTTTGCATTGCGCATCATATTTGACGCCAAATAATTTAATTATTTAAACCCCACTTCCTATATGCCTCTTGCCTTTTTCTATCCTCAGAGGGCTATGCTGTTTGCATTTTTTTCCCATTCCAATTTATTATTTTGCTTTATATGTTGTTTTTTCTCTTACATTTGCAAGATGTCTCAATCTGATCCTGTCTCAGAAACCACTGTTGGATTCCTGCTGCCTGATAGCAGTTTTACCAAAGATAATTGTATCTGTTGTTAATTAGTAGAGATTATATCTCCTGCGGTAGTATGTAACAGTTGTCATGATAAACTTTTACATGCACATAATGTATCCATCAGTACTAGTACAATGTCTGTTGTTCTTTCAACATCTAATGTACATGATATCCCTGTGAATTTAAAATATTTTATTGCTGATGCGATTCAGAAGGCTTTGTCTGCTATTCTGCCTTCTAATAAACGTAAAAGGTCTTATAAAACTTCTCATAAGTTGATGAAATTTCAAATGCCCGACAACACAATGATTTATCCTCCTCTGATGAGGATATTTCTGATTCAGAAGATCCTACCTCAGATATTGACACTGACAAATCTACTTATCTCTTTAAGATGGAGTATATTTGTTCCTTGTTTAAAGAGGTGTTGATTACTTTGGATATTGAGGAAACTAGTCCTCTTGATATTAAAACTAGTAAAGGTTTAAATTCTGATATAAACCTCCTGTGGTTACTCCAGAAGTTTTTCCAGTTCCTGATGCTATTTCTGATATGATTTCAAAGTAATGGAATAGGCCTGGTACTTATTTTATTCCTTCTGCTAGGTTTAAAAAGTTGTATCCCTTGCCATCAATTAGATTGGAGTTTTGGGAGAAAATCCCCAAAGTTGATGGGGCTATCTCTACTCTTGCCAAATGTACTACTATCCCTATGAAATATAGTACTTCCTTTAAGGAACCTTTAGATAGGAAACTTGAATCTTATCTAAGGAATGATGTTGCAGCTGCATCAACTTTTTGGTTGGAAAGTTTAGTACAACAGGTAACAGATCCTGATTGGTCTATCATTGTTCGCTTGCTTCAACATGCTAATCATTTTATCCGTGATGCTATTTTTGATATCATCAAAATTGATGTTAAATCTATGTCTTTAGCTATCTTAGCTAGAAAAGCTTTGTGACTTAAATTTTGGAATGCTGACATGGTATCTAAGTCTAGACTACTATCTCTTTCTTTCCAAGGTAACAATTTATTTGGTTCTCAGTTGGATTCAATTATTTCAACTGTTACTGAGGGGAAGGGAGTTTTTTTTTACGTCAGGATAAAATTATTTAAACTAGCAATAATGACACCCCTCCAACAGAAGATCCCACCCCTGATACTAGGGAAGCCCTCAATGGTTATTTTCAAGGCTTAGGTTTAACAACATTAACCAAAGAAGCAAGGGAACACTTAGAAGCACCCATCACGTTAGAGGAAATACAACAGGCTATTAAGGACTCCCCACTAGGAAAGAGCCCTGTGCCAGACGGCTATACGGTGGGATATTATAAGAAATTTAAAGATGTACTGTCCCCTCATTTGCTCACTCTATTTAATAGTTTAAGAGACAATCCCTTCCTGTCTAGAAACCTACTTGAGGCACACATTACCATAATCCCCAAACCAGGCAAACCAGCTACATGTCCTGAGAACTTTAGGCCAATATCTTTGATCAACACAGACATTAAAATACTAGCAAAAGTACTAGCAAATAGGTTAAATAAGTATCTGCCAAGTTTAATATCATGTGACCAAGTTGGATTCATCCCAGGACAAGAAGCCCGGGACATTACCATTAAAATTATACAGCTATCGCCCCCCTGGACCAACCTCCCAATTCCTTGACAACTTTGCTGCCTGGCTTCCTTACTTTCTCTCTACAAATACACCTGCTCTAATTCTGGGGGACTTCAACATCCCCATTGACAACGCATCTGCCCCGCTGCCTCTAAACTTCTCTCACTCACAAACTCCTTCGGCCTATTGCAATCCACCCTATTCCTTACCCACCGCGACGGACACTCTATTGATCTGGTATTCTCCTATCTCTGCTCTTTCCCTTATGTTGACTGTCGCCCATTTCCCATCTCAGACCACTATCTGCTCACCTTTAATCTTAATATACAGGCTAAACCTACTTCCACCCCTCACCCCCGCACCTGTAGAAATCTGCATACTGTTGACCCTCCCCAACTCTCCAACCTTATTAAAATATGCCTCCCCCACACTTGCACGATATCCTGCCCTGACCTTGCCAAAACCCACTACAACAATACTCTCTCCTCTGCACTTGACACCCTCGCTCTGCCCCAACTTTGCAAAGCCCCACGTCGTCAGCTCCAGCCCTGGCACTCCCAGCAAACACGCTACCTACAGAAATGCTCCCACACTGCTGAACGTGCCTGGAGAAAATCCCGCTCTGAACCTGATTTAATGCACTATAAGTTCATTCTTTACTCTTACACCTCTGCCCTTCACTTAGCTAAGCAAACCTACTTCTCTTCTCTTATATCCACTTACTCCTCAAAGCCTAAAAGGCTCTTCACCATTTTCAACTCTCTTCTCTACCCACCTGCACCACCACCCTCATCTGCGTTCAGTGCTCAAGACCTGGCTGACTAATTTTTCAATAAAACACTTACCATCCAAAGAAACATCCCAACACAAGACTGCAATCTCCCAACTCCACTCCCAGTCACCCCCTCTGCCGCTCTCTGCATCCTCCTCCCAACCACTGAGAGTGAAGTGGCTTCCCTATTGTCTTCTTCACACCTCACTACCTGTCCACTTGACCCTATTCCTTTGCATCTAATACCATCTCTATCTCCCACCCTCACTCCGGCTAGTACCCACATATTCAACCTCACCCTTTCTACCGTGTCATTCCCTGCCTCCTTCAAACATGCAAAGGTCACCCCCATCCTCAAAAAACCCTCCCTTGACCCTAACTCTCCTGTGAACTACCGCCCCATATCACTGCTCCCGCTAGCTTCAAAAATCCTTGAAAAACAAGTCTTCGATCGCCTAACCCACTTCCTGTCCTCTAACTTACTGCTCGACCCCCTGCAATCTGGCTTCCGTCCCCAACACTCAACTGAGACTGCCCTCACCAAGGTTACTAACAATCTCCTTTCTGCTAAAAACAAAGGCTACTACTCTATACTCATCTTACTCAACCTCTCTGCTGCCTTTGACACTGTTGACCATCCCCTTCTCCTACAGACTCTCAGCTCTCTAGGGCTCTGTGACACTGCCCTCTCCTGGATTCACTCTTATCTCTCTAACAGATCCTTCTTCGTCTCTTTTGCTGGTGGCTCCTCCTCTCCATTGCCTCTGTCTGTTGGAGTACCTCAAGGCTCTGTCCTGGGTCCTCTACTCTTCTCTATTTACACTTCTTCACTGGGTAAACTTATCAACAGCTATGGCTTCAGCTACCACCTCTATGCTGATGACACCCAGATCTACCTTTCAACCCCACTGTTGGCGGCACCACTATCTCCCCATCACCCCAAGTCTGCTGCCTCGGAGTCACACTTGACTCAAATCTGTCCTTCATTCCCCACATCAAACTGCTCTCTTCATCCTGTCGCAACCACCTACGCAATATCTCCAAAATGTGATTGTTTCTGAGTGACAAAACTACTAAACTGCTTATCCACTCCCTGATAATTTCCCGACTTGACTACTCCAATAACTTGCTAACTGGCCTCCCTCTCTCCACCTCTCTCCCCTTTAATTCATCCTAAATGCATCCGCAAGGCTAATCCACCTCTCTCGACAATCCGTTTCTGCTGCACCTCTCTGTGAGTCCCTTCACTGGCTCCCCATTCACAGCAGAATTAAATTCAAAATTCTCACCCTGACCTACAAAGCCCTCACCAATGCTGCCCCACCCTACCTGTCCTCACTCATAAGCAAATATACTCCAGCCCGCCCCCTAAGATCCAACAATGACCTGCTCCTTGCATCCTCTACCATCACCTCCTCTCATGCTAGACTGCAGGACTTGTCTTGTGCGGCTCCAACCCTCTGGAATGCACTTCCTTGAGCCATCAGACTCTCCCCTAACTTCTCCTCCTTTAAACGTTCCCTAAAGACCTTTTTTTTCAGGAAAGCTTATCACCCGACTCATTAACAAATGAACTTCACTAACCCAACAGTTGCCCTAATATCCACTAATATCATTCCCACCTTTGCAGCCCCCACCTCCTGTTTCCCACCCTCCTACCCATCTAGATTGTAAGTTCCCCAGGGAATAGGGCCCTCAATTCCCCCTGTATCTGTCTGTAAAATTGTGTCTCTTATTGTATTGTTTCTCCGTTGTGTATCCTTAATTAATTTAATCTGTTGGCGCTTTATAAATAAAGAATAATAATAATAATAATAATAATAATAACTAACAAATAACGCTAGGGTTACAGGGACATCCATGGTCCTTTTCTTGACCGATGCAGAGAAGGCCTTTGAAAGGGTCCGGTGGTCTTTTCTGTGCCGGGCAATGGTAGAAATGGGGATCCCAGAGCCTTTCCTTAACATGTCCTTAGCCTTATATTCTAACCCAAATGCTAGAATCAGAGTTAATGGCACTCTTTTTGATCCCTTTAATATCAACAATGGCACTAGACAGGGGTGTCCTTTGTCTCATCTCCTTTTCTCTTGTTAAGTGTATCCAGTCCACGGATCATCCATTACTTATGGGATATTCTCCTTCCCAACAGGAAGTTGCAAGAGGATCACCCACAGCAGAGCTGCTATATAGCTCCTCCCCTCACTGCCATATCCAGTCATTCTCTTGCAACTCTCAACTAAGATGGAGGTCGTAAGAGGACTGTGGTGTTTTATACTTAGTTTATTTCTTCAATCAAAGGTTTGTTATTTTTAAATGGTACTGGAGTGTACTGTTTATCTCAGGCAGTATTTGGAAGAAGAATCTGCCTGCGTTTTCTATGATCTTAGCAGAAGTAACTAAGATCCTTTGCTGTTCTCACATATTCTGAGGAGTGAGGTAACCTCAGAGGGGGAATAGCGTGCAGGTTTTCCTGCAATAAGGTATGTGCAGTTAAAATATTTTTCTAGGGATGGAATTTGCTAGAAAATGCTGCTGATACCGAAGTAATGTAAGTAAAGCCTTAAATGCAGTGATAGCGACTGGTATCAGGCTTATTAATAGAGATACATACTCTTATAAAAGTGTATTTTAAAATGTTTGCTGGCATGTTTAATCGTTTTTTATATGTTTGGTGATAAAACTTATTGGGGCCTAGTTTTTTCCACATGGCTGGCTTGAATTTTGCCTAGAAACAGTTCCTTGAGGCTTTCCACTGTTGTAATATGAGTGGGAGGGGCCTATTTTAGCGCTTTTTTGCGCAGCAAAAATTACAGACACAGACATCCAGCTTCTTCCTGCATGTTCCAGGACTTCTCTGAAGGGCTCAAAAGGCTTCAAAAGTCGTATTGAGGGAGGTAAAAAGCCATAGTAGAGCTGTGGCAGTTGTTGTGACTGTTTAAAAAACGTTTTTGTCATTTGTAATTCCGTTTTTGGTATTAAGGGGTTAATCATCCATTTGCAAGTGGGTGCAATGTTCTGCTAACTTGTTACATACACTGTAAAAATTTTGTTAGTGTAACTGCCTTTTTTCACTGTTATTTCCAATTTTGTAAACTTGTTTTAAGTGTTTTCCAAGCTTGCTAATCTCATTGCTAGTCTGTTTAAACATGTCTGATACAGAGGAACCTACTTGTTCATTATGTTTGAAAGCCATGGTGGAGCCCCATAGGAGAATGTGTACTAAATGTATTGATTTCACCTTAAACAGTAAAGATCAGTCTTTATCTATAAAAGAATTATCACCAGAGGGTTCTGTCGAGGGGGATGTTATGCCGACTAACTCTCCCCGCGTGTCAGACCCTTCGCCTCCCGCTCAGGGGACGCACGCTAATATGGCGCCAATTACATCAGGGACGCCCATAGAGATTACCTTGCAGGACATGGCTGCAATCATGAATAATACCCTGTCAGAGGTATTATCTAGATTGCCTGAATTAAGATGCAAGCGCGATAGCTCTGGGGTTAGGAGAGATACAGAGCGCGCAAATGCTGTAAGAGCCATGTCTGATACTGCGTCACAGTATGCAGAACATGAGGACGGAGAGCTTCATTCTGTGGGTGACATCTCTGACTCGGTGAAACCTGATTCAGAGATTTCTAATTTTAAATTAAAGCTTGAGAACCTCCGTGTATTGCTTGGGGAGGTATTAGCTGCTCTGAATGACTGTAACACAGTTGCAATTCCAGAGAAATTGTGTAGGCTGGATAGATACTACGCGGTGCCAGTGTGTACTGACGTTTTTCCTATACCTAAAAGGCTTACAGAAATTATTAGCAAGGAGTGGGATAGACCCGGTGTGCCCTTTTCCCCACCTCCTATATTTAGAATAATGTTTCCAATAGACGCCAATACACGGGACTTATGGCAGACGGTCCCTAAGGTGGAGGGAGCAGTTTCTACTTTAGCAAAGCGTACCACTATCCCGGTTGAGGACAGTTGTGTTTTTTCAGATCCAATGGATAAAAAATTGGAGGGTTACCTTAAGAAAATGTTTATTCAACAAGGTTTTATTTTGCAGCCCTTTGCATGCATTGCGCCTGTGACTGCTGCGGCGGCATTCTGGTTTGAGGCCCTGGAAGAGGCCATCCATACAGCTCCATTGGAGGAAATTATTGACAAGCTTAGAACACTTAAGCTAGCTAACTCATTTGTTTCTGATGCCATTGTTCATTTGACTAAACTAACGGCTAAGAATTCCGGATTCGCCATCCAGGCGCGTAGGGCGCTATGGCTTAAATCCTGGTCAGCTGACGTGACTTCAAAGTCTAAGTTACTCAACATTCCTTTCAAGGGGCAGACCTTATTCGGGCCTGGCTTGAAGGAAATTATTGCTGACATTACTGGAGGCAAGGGTCATACCCTTCCTCAGGACAGGGCCAAATCAAAGGCCAAACAGTCTAATTCTTGTGCCTTTCGAAATTTCAAGGCAGGAGCAGCATCAACTTCCTCCGCTTCAAAACAAGAGGGAACTGTTGCTCATTCCAGACAGGCCTGGAACAAGGGCAAGCAGGCCAGAAAACCTGCTGCTGCCCCCAAGACAGCATGAAGGAACGGCCCCCTATCCGGAAACGGATCTAGTGGGAGGCAGACTTTCTCTCTTTGCCCAGGCGTGGGCAAGAGATGTTCAGGATCCCTGGGCGTTGTAGATCATATCTGAAGCCCGATTCCTCTCAGAGTACAGTGAATGTCAGAGGGATGTGAAGGGAGTATCACCTATTGAATTCTATGGTTTTCCTTGCGGGAAATCTTTTCATAGGTTCTCTGTTATCGGTTGTAGAGATTCATCTCCTACCTCCCTTTTCAGATCGACGATATACTCTCATATTCCATTACCTCTACTGATAACTGTTTCAGTACTGGTTTGGCTATCTGCTATATGTGGATGGGTGTCTTTCGGTAAGTATGTTTTCATTACTTAAGACACTCAGCTATGGTTTGGCACTTTATGTATTAATGTAAAGCTCTAAATATATGTATTGTACTTATATTTGCCATGAGTCAGGTTTATGTATATTTCCTTTTGCAGACTATCAGTTTCAAAATTGGGAAAAACATATTTAGGAAGTTATGTTTTCTTACCTGGGGTATAGTATTTTCTTCAAAATTGACTGTTTTCTTTCATTTTCATGGGCAAAATTAGGCTCACATGGCTGCATAATGCTAATAATTATTGTGTCATTCTTGGCGCGAGAATTTTTTGGTGCGAAGGTACGTTAGTTGACGTAAATTCGCCATTTCTGGCGTCTTAGTTGACGGAAGGTTTTTTGCACAAGGTTGCGTCTGCCATGACGTGAGTTGCGTCATTTCCGGATGTTGTTAGCGCCAAAAAAATTAATTTTGCATTGCGCATCATATTTGACGCCAAATAATTTAATTATTTAAACCCCACTTCCTATATGCCTCTTGCCTTTTTCTATGCTCAGAGGGCTATGATGTTTGCATTTTTTTTCCCATTCCAATTTATTATTTTGCTTTATATGTTGTTTTTTCTCTTACATTTGCAAGATGTCTCAATCTGATCCTGTCTCAGAAACCACTGTTGGATTCCTGCTGCCTGATAGCAGTTTTACCAAAGATAATTGTATCTGTTGTTAATTAGTAGAGATTATATCTCCTGCGGTAGTATGTAACAGTTGTCATGATAAACTTTTACATGCACATAATGTATCCATCAGTACTAGTACAATGTCTGTTGTTCTTTCAACATCTAATGTACATGATATCCCTGTGAATTTAAAATATTTTATTGCTGATGCGATTCAGAAGGCTTTGTCTGCTATTCTGCCTTCTAATAAACGTAAAAGGTCTTATAAAACTTCTCATAAGTTGATGAAATTTCAAATGACCAACAACACAATGATTTATCCTCCTCTGATGAGGATATTTCTGATTCAGAAGATCCTACCTCAGATATTGACACTGACAAATCTACTTATCTCTTTAAGATGGAGTATATTTGTTCCTTGTTTAAAGAGGTGTTGATTACTTTGGATATTGAGGAAACTAGTCCTCTTGATATTAAAACTAGTAAAGGTTTAAATTCTGATATAAACCTCCTGTGGTTACTCCAGAAGTTTTTCCAGTTCCTGATGCTATCTCTGATATGATTTCAAAGTAATGGAATAGGCCTGGTACTTATTTTATTCCTTCTGCTAGGTTTAAAAAGTTGTATCCCTTGCCATCAATTAGATTGGAGTTTTGGGAGAAAATCCCCAAAGTTGATGGGGCTATCTCTACTCTTGCCAAATGTACTACTATCCCTATGAAATATAGTACTTCCTTTAAGGAACCTTTAGATAGGAAACTTGAATCTTATCTAAGGAATGATGTTGCAGCTGCATCAACTTTTTGGTTGGAAAGTTTAGTACAACAGGTAACAGATCCTGATTGGTCTATCATTGTTCGCTTGCTTCAACATGCTAATCATTTTATCCGTGATGCTATTTTTGATATCATCAAAATTGATGTTAAATCTATGTCTTTAGCTATCTTAGCTAGAAAAGCTTTGTGACTTAAATTTTGGAATGCTGACATGGTATCTAAGTCTAGACTACTATCTCTTTCTTTCCAAGGTAACAATTTATTTGGTTCTCAGTTGGATTCAATTATTTCAACTGTTACTGAGGGGAAGGGAGTTTTTTTTTACGTCAGGATAAAATTATTTAAACTAGCAATAATGACACCCCTCCAACAGAAGATCCCACCCCTGATACTAGGGAAGCCCTCAATGGTTATTTTCAAGGCTTAGGTTTAACAACATTAACCAAAGAAGCAAGGGAACACTTAGAAGCACCCATCACGTTAGAGGAAATACAACAGGCTATTAAGGACTCCCCACTAGGAAAGAGCCCTGTGCCAGACGGCTATACGGTGGGATATTATAAGAAATTTAAAGATGTACTGTCCCCTCATTTGCTCACTCTATTTAATAGTTTAAGAGACAATCCCTTCCTGTCTAGAAACCTACTTGAGGCACACATTACCATAATCCCCAAACCAGGCAAACCAGCTACATGTCCTGAGAACTTTAGGCCAATATCTTTGATCAACACAGACATTAAAATACTAGCAAAAGTACTAGCAAATAGGTTAAATAAGTATCTGCCAAGTTTAATATCATGTGACCAAGTTGGATTCATCCCAGGACAAGAAGCCCGGGACATTACCATTAAAATTATACAGCTATCGCCCCCCTGGACCAACCTCCCAATTCCTTGACAACTTTGCTGCCTGGCTTCCTTACTTTCTCTCTACAAATACACCTGCTCTAATTCTGGGGGACTTCAACATCCCCATTGACAACGCATCTGCCCCGCTGCCTCTAAACTTCTCTCACTCACAAACTCCTTCGGCCTATTGCAATCCACCCTATTCCCTACCCACCGCGACGGACACTCTATTGATCTGGTATTCTCCTATCTCTGCTCTTTCCCTTATGTTGACTGTCGCCCATTTCCCATCTCAGACCACTATCTGCTCACCTTTAATCTTAATATACAGGCTAAACCTACTTCCACCCCTCACCCCCGCACCTGTAGAAATCTGCATACTGTTGACCCTCCCCAACTCTCCAACCTTATTAAAATATGCCTCCCCCACACTTGCACGATATCCTGCCCTGACCTTGCCAAAACCCACTACAACAATACTCTCTCCTCTGCACTTGACACCCTCGCTCTGCCCCAACTTTGCAAAGCCCCACGTCGTCAGCTCCAGCCCTGGCACTCCCAGCAAACACGCTACCTACAGAAATGCTCCCACACTGCTGAACGTGCCTGGAGAAAATCCCGCTCTGAACCTGATTTAATGCACTATAAGTTCATTATTTACTCTTACACCTCTGCCCTTCACTTAGCTAAGCAAACCTACTTCTCTTCTCTTATATCCACTTACTCCTCAAAGCCTAAAAGGCTCTTCACCATTTTCAACTCTCTTCTCTACCCACCTGCACCACCACCCTCATCTGCGTTCAGTGCTCAAGACCTGGCTGACTAATTTTTCAATAAAACACTTACCATCCAAAGAAACATCCCAACACAAGACTGCAATCTCCCAACTCCACTCCCAGTCACCCCCTCTGCCGCTCTCTGCATCCTCCTCCCAACCACTGAGAGTGAAGTGGCTTCCCTATTGTCTTCTTCACACCTCACTACCTGTCCACTTGACCCTATTCCTTTGCATCTAATACCATCTCTATCTCCCACCCTCACTCCGGCTAGTACCCACATATTCAACCTCACCCTTTCTACCGTGTCATTCCCTGCCTCCTTCAAACATGCAAAGGTCACCCCCATCCTCAAAAAACCCTCCCTTGACCCTAACTCTCCTGCGAACTACCGCCCCATATCACTGCTCCCGCTAGCTTCAAAAATCCTTGAAAAACAAGTCTTCGATCGCCTAACCCACTTCCTGTCCTCTAACTCACTGCTCGACCCCCTGCAATCTGGCTTCCGTCCCCAACACTCAACTGAGACTGCCCTCACCAAGGTTACTAACAATCTCCTTTCTGCTAAAAACAAAGGCTACTACTCTATACTCATCTTACTCAACCTCTCTGCTGCCTTTGACACTGTTGACCATCCCCTTCTCCTACAGACTCTCAGCTCTCTAGGGCTCTGTGACACTGCCCTCTCCTGGATTCACTCTTATCTCTCTAACATATACTTCTTTGTCTCTTTTGCTGGTGGCTCCTCCTCTCCATTGCCTCTGTCTGTTGGAGTACCTCAAGGCTCTGTCCTGGGTCCTCTACTCTTCTCTATTTACACTTCTTCACTGGGTAAACTTATCAACAGCTATGGCTTCAGCTACCACCTCTATGCTGATGACACCCAGATCTACCTTTCAACCCCACTGTTGGCGGCACCACTATCTCCCCATCACCCCAAGTCTGCTGCCTCGGAGTCACACTTGACTCAAATCTGTCCTTCATTCCCCACATCAAACTGCTCTCTTTATCCTGTCGCAACCACCTACGCAATATCTCCAAAATGTGATTGTTTCTGAGTGACAAAACTACTAAACTGCTTATCCACTCCCTGATAATTTCCCGACTTGACTACTCCAATAACTTGCTAACTGGCCTCCCCCTCTCCACCTCTCTCCCCTTTAATTCATCCTAAATGCATCTGCAAGGCTAATCCACCTCTCTCGACAATCCGTTTCTGCTGCACCTCTCTGTGAGTCCCTTCACTGGCTCCCTATTCACAGCAGAATTAAATTCAAAATTCTCACCCTGACCTACAAAGCCCTCACCAATGCTGCCCCACCCTACCTGTCCTCACTCATAAGCAAATATACTCCAGCCCGCCCCCTAAGATCCAACAATGACCTGCTCCTTGCATCCTCTACCATCACCTCCTCTCATGCTAGACTGCAGGACTTGTCTTGTGCGGCTCCAACCCTCTGGAATGCACTTCCTTGAGCCATCAGACTCTCCCCTAACTTCTCCTCCTTTAAACGTTCCCTAAAGACCTTTTTTTTCAGGAAAGCTTATCACCCGACTCATTAACAAATGAACTTCACTAACCCAACAGTTGCCCTAATATCCACTAATATCATTCCCACCTTTGCAGCCCCCACCTCCTGTTTCCCACCCTCCTACCCATCTAGATTGTAAGTTCCCCAGGGAATAGGGCCCTCAATTCCCCCTGTATCTGTCTGTAAAATTGTGTCTCTTATTGTATTGTTTCTCCGTTGTACTTGTATCCTTAATTAATTTAATCTGTTGGCGCTTTATACATAAAGAATAATAATAATAATAATAATAATAATAATAACTAACAAATAACGCTAGGGTTACAGGGACATCCATGGTCCTTTTCTTGACCGATGCAGAGAAGGCCTTTGAAAGGGTCCGGTGGTCTTTTCTGTGCCGGGCAATGGTAGAAATGGGGATCCCAGAGCCTTTCCTTAACATGTCCTTAGCCTTATATTCTAACCCAAATGCTAGAATCAGAGTTAATGGCACTCTTTTTGATCCCTTTAATATCAACAATGGCACTAGACAGGGGTGTCCTTTGTCTCATCTCCTTTTCTCTTGTTAAGTGTATCCAGTCCACGGATCATCCATTACTTATGGGATATTCTCCTTCCCAACAGGAAGTTGCAAGAGGATCACCCACAGCAGAGCTGCTATATAGCTCCTCCCCTCACTGCCATATCCAGTCATTCTCTTGCAACTCTCAACTAAGATGGAGGTCGTAAGAGGACTGTGGTGTTTTATACTTAGTTTATTTCTTCAATCAAAGGTTTGTTATTTTTAAATGGTACTGGAGTGTACTGTTTATCTCAGGCAGTATTTGGAAGAAGAATCTGCCTGCGTTTTCTATGATCTTAGCAGAAGTAACTAAGATCCTTTGCTGTTCTCACATATTCTGAGGAGTGAGGTAACCTCAGAGGGGGAATAGCGTGCAGGTTTTCCTGCAATAAGGTATGTGCAGTTAAAATATTTTTCTAGGGATGGAATTTGCTAGAAAATGCTGCTGATACCGAAGTAATGTAAGTAAAGCCTTAAATGCAGTGATAGCGACTGGTATCAGGCTTATTAATAGAGATACATACTCTTATAAAAGTGTATTTTAAAACGTTTGCTGGCATGTTTAATCGTTTTTTATATGTTTGGTGATAAAACTTATTGGGGCCTAGTTTTTTCCACATGGCTGGCTTGAATTTTGCCTAGAAACAGTTCCTTGAGGCTTTCCACTGTTGTGATATGAGTGGTAGGGGCCTATTTTAGCGCTTTTTTGCGCAGCAAAAATTACAGACACAGACATCCAGCTTCTTCCTGCATGTTCCAGGACTTCTCTGAAGGGCTCAAAAGGCTTCAAAAGTCGTATTGAGGGAGGTAAAAAGCCATAGTAGAGCTGTGGCAGTTGTTGTGACTGTTTAAAAAACGTTTTTGTCATTTGTAATTCCGTTTTTGGTATTAAGGGGTTAATCATCCATTTGCAAGTGGGTGCAATGTTCTGCTAACTTGTTACATACACTGTAAAAATTTTGTTAGTGTAACTGCCTTTTTTCACTGTTATTTCAAATTTTGTAAACTTGTTTTAAGTGTTTTCCAAGCTTGCTAATCTCATTGCTAGTCTGTTTAAACATGTCTGATACAGAGGAACCTACTTGTTCATTATGTTTGAAAGCCATGGTGGAGCCCCATAGGAGAATGTGTACTAAATGTATTGATTTCACCTTAAACAGTAAAGATCAGTCTTTATCTATAAAAGAATTATCACCAGAGGGTTCTGTCGAGGGGGATGTTATGCCGACTAACTCTCCCCGCGTGTCAGACCCTTCACCTCCCGCTCAGGGGACTCACGCTAATATGGCGCCAATTACATCAGGGACGCCCATAGAGATTACCTTGCAGGACATGGCTGCAATCATGAATAATACCCTGTCAGAGGTATTATCTAGATTGCCTGAATTAAGAGGCAAGCACGATAGCTCTGGGGTTAGGAGAGATACAGAGCGCGCAAATGCTGTAAGAGCCATGTCTGATACTGCGTCACAGTATGCAGAACATGAGGACGGAGAGCTTCATTCTGTGGGTGACATCTCTGACTCGGTGAAACCTGATTCAGAGATTTCTAATTTTAAATTTAAGCTTGAGAACCTCCGTGTATTGCTTGGGGAGGTATTAGCTGCTCTGAATGACTGTAACACAGTTGCAATTCCAGAGAAATTGTGTAGGCTGGATAGATACTATGCGGTGCCAGTGTGTACTGACGTTTTTCCTATACCTAAAAGGCTTACAGAAATTATTAGCAAGGAGTGGGATAGACCCGGTGTGCCCTTTTCCCCACCTCCTATATTTAGAAAAATGTTTCCAATAGACGCCAATACACGGGACTTATGGCAGACGGTCCCTAAGGTGGAGGGAGCAGTTTCTACTTTAGCAAAGCGTACCACTATCCCGGTTGAGGACAGTTGTGTTTTTTCAGATCCAATGGATAAAAAATTGGAGGGTTACCTTAAGAAAATGTTTATTCAACAAGGTTTTATTTTGCAGCCCCTTGCATGCATTGCGCCTGTGACTGCTGCGGCGGCATTCTGGTTTGAGGCCCTGGAAGAGGCCATCCATACAGCTCCATTGGAGGAAATTATTGACAAGCTTAGAACACTTAAGCTAGCTAACTCATTTGTTTCTGATGCCATTGTTCATTTGACTAAACTAACGGCTAAGAATTCCGGATTCGCCATCCAGGCGCGTAGGGCGCTATGGCTTAAATCCTGGTCAGCTGACGTGACTTCAAAGTCTAAGTTACTCAACATTCCTTTCAAGGGGCAGACCTTATTCGGGCCTGGCTTGAAGGAAATTATTGCTGACATTACTGGAGGCAAGGGTCATACCCTTCCTCAGGACAGGGCCAAATCAAAGGCCAAACAGTCTAATTCTTGTGCCTTTCGAAATTTCAAGGCAGGAGCAGCATCAACTTCCTCCGCTTCAAAACAAGAGGGAACTGTTGCTCATTCCAGACAGGCCTGGAACAAGGGCAAGCAGGCCAGAAAACCTGCTGCTGCCCCCAAGACAGCATGAAGGAACGGCCCCCTATCCGGAAACGGATCTAGTGGGGGGCAGACTTTCTCTCTTTGCCCAGGCGTGGGCAAGAGATGTTCAGGATCCCTGGGCGTTGGAGATCATATCTCAGGGATATCTTCTAGACTTCAAAGCTTCTCCTCCACAAGGGAGATTTCATCTTTCAAGGTTATCAGCAAACCAGATAAAGAAAGAGGCATTCCTAAGCTGTGTGCAAGACCTCCTAGTAATGGGAGTGATCCATCCAGTTCCGCGGACGGAACAGGGACAGGGGTTTTATTCAAATCTGTTTGTGGTTCCCAAGAAAGAAGGAACCTTCAGACCAATCTTGGATCTAAAGATCTTAAACAAATTCATCAGAGTTCCATCATTCAAAATGGAAACTATTCGGACCATCCTACCCATGATCCAAGAGGGTCAGTACATGACCACAGTGGACTTAAAGGATGCCTACCTTCACATACCGATTCACAAAGATCATCATCGGTTCCTAAGGTTTGCCTTTCTAGACAGGCATTACCAATTTGTAGCTCTTCCCTTCGGGTTGGCCATAGCCCCGAGAATTTTTGCAAAGGTTCTGGGCTCACTTCTGGCGGTTCTAAGACCGCGAGGCATAGCGGTGGCTCCGTATCTAGACGACATCCTGATACAGGCGTCAAGCTTTCAAAATGCCAAGTCTCATACAGAGATAGTTCTGGCATTTCTGAGGTCGTATGGGTGGAAAGTGAACGTGGAAAAGAGTTCTCTATCCCCACTCACAAGAGTCACCTTCCTAGGGAGTCTTATAGATTCTGTAGAGATGAAAATTTACCTGACAGAGTCCAGGTTATCAAAACTTCTAAATGCTTGCCGTGTCCTTCATTCCATTCCACGTCCGTCAGTGGCTCAGTGCATGGAAGTAATCGGCTTAATGGTAGCGGCAATGGACATAGTGCCATTTGCGTGCCTGCATCTCAGACCGCTGCAATTATGCATGCTATGTCAGTGGAATGGGGATTACTCAGATTTGTCCCCTCTACTAAATATGGATAAAGAGACCAGAGATTCTCTTCTCTGGTGGCTATCTCGGGTCCATCTGTCCAAGGGTATGACCTTTTGCAGGCCAGATTGGACGATTGTAACAACAGATGCCAGCCTTCTAGGTTGGGGCGCAGTCTGGAACTCCCTGAAGGCTCAGGGATTGTGGACTCAGGAGGAGAAACTCCTCCCAATAAATATTCTGGAGTTAAGAGCAATATTCAATGGAGAAAAAGTGAGGCGGCTACTGAGCTACTGAAGAAAAGTAAATTTATTCCATATAAAAAATACAGGTAAACAAAAAGCAGAAAAAATAATAAGACACTACATACCAAGGAGGGAACAGCAAACTAACATGTTTCATGCACAATCGCGCTTAATCATAGTAGCTGAATACAAGCAGAATCAGCTGTGGTACTTAAAGGGACAGCCAGCCAATCAAAGAACCCTGTTTAATATAAAAACAGATGTCACATCAATGTAAGAATCAGAGGTGAGCTGTCTCTGAAATCACCACAGATCAGAAAAATGTTAAAAACAACATTAATATACTAGAAATACTTGAGAAGGATTACAATCTGGCACTTAAACACTATATAATGAAAGCTCAATGATATTACATATATATTATATATTCAATACTATATTAGTTCATGATAAATACATGGATAAAGACATGCATATATGTAAGTTAAACAAAAAGAGTTTTCAATAAAGTGTAATCATGTTGTACTAACATACATACAGAACAATTCATTTATGTTAAATTTAGAAACGAAAATAGAAAGAAAATAGTAAAATTAAAATTGAAATTTAGAAGACAAAACTATTTTCCAAAGCAAGACCAATATTCAAAGTATCCAATACAATCATAGTAGTTCACATTAGTTGACGAACAGTCATAATACATAATAATGTGAAATAATATATATTGATTAATCGGTAACCAAATACTTTATTTAATTTAAATTTTAATTTTTAATTTTAGGAAATTAGTTAAAAGTTTCATAAACTGACCATGTTATTCTCTGACATATTCCAAAACTAGGCCAATCATGGGACAAATCAGAATGGAATACTAGTATGTAAGGATATATATGTGTGTGCATATATAAAAACGCATGCAGATCTACAGTGTATACATGCAAACATATACATGTACATACACGTGCATGTACACATATACACACACACACACACACACACATATACACACATGTGTATACATAATGTGGGTTGGTGTGTGAGTAATGAAGTTAAATATTATACTAATATGAAAATATATGTATAACCATCAAAATACAACACACAATCAACTGCACAGGAGAGATTAGCCATTCAAGATCTGGCTGATAATGACAGCATTGTAATACGCAACTCTGATAAAGGGGGCAATGTTGTTGTTCTCAATAAGTCAGATTACTTGTTAGAGGCTAATAGACAGCTTTCCGACACCAACACCTACAGAAAACTAGAATCTAACCCCACTCATATTTTCTCTAAACAACTTTCAAAACTTCTTGAAGAGGCAGTCTCTTTAGGGATTTTCACAATAGATCAATCTAAACATCTTTTACCAACACATCCAATCACACCCATCTTTCATTATCTTCCAAAAACGCATAAGAGTCTTCTATCCCCACCTGGCCGTCCAATCATTTCAGGCATAGGCTCCCATTTGGAGCCTATGTCTGAATGGATTGACAGCATACTACAACCCTTGGTTAGTAATCTCTATAGTTACACTAGGGATTCAGGTCATCTGCTGGATATCTTAAATAATTTTGTTTGGCACACAGGCTATCAGTGGGTTACGATAGATGCTACATCTTTGTATTCTTCTATACCTCATGTGCAGGGATGCCGGGCCTTGGAATTTTTCCTGAAAAGAAATACATCCTATATGGATGAAGTGAAACAATATGTTGTTGAGGTTGTGGAGTTCCTACTTACCCACAATTATTTTATTTTTTACTCTGTTTTTTATTTGCAGTGTCAGGGAACAGCTATGGGGGCAAAATTTGCCCCCTCCTATACAAATGTATTTGTGGGTAAGTGGGAGCTCCAACATATCTATGACATTGGGGAACCCTTCAGGTCCGGCATCCTTCTGTTCATGAGGTATATAGATGATCTTATCTTTATAGTTAAAGAAGATTTTCCCTTCCATGAATTTCTGACAACTCTAAATACTAATGATGTAAATTTAAAATTCACAGGTGAGATACATTGTGATAGTGTTAACTTTTTGGATCTTAATTTACGTGGTGATACTAATACCCATAAGGTTGTATCCAGCACATATAGAAAAGAGACGGCTGGCAACACCATCCTTCATGCCACCTCTTGTCATCCTCCCCATCTAGTGAAATCAATTCCTAGAAGCCAATTTATCAGGCTCAGACGTAATGCGAGCACTATGGATAATTATATCAAATGTGGCAAGGAACTCATCACTAGATTGGAAGCCAGAGGATACAATGGCGAAAACTTACAAAAAATTTATGAGGAAATTAAAGATTGGAAACCACAGACAAAAGGTGAATCATCTAAGTCAATCAGTACAAATAAAAATACTCATACTAGTGGAAGTAAAAAGAACTACCTAGATGAGTGCAGTGTGTTTTTTTCTACTCAGTTCTCCCCGCAGTATAATTCAATATGTGCTATTTTAAAAAAAACATTTACATGTATTAAAGGGTGATGATATATTACAGTCATATAAAAAATTGCAGATTTGTTGCCAAAAAGCCACCTACACTAGCCTCTAAACTTTCACCTAGTCTGGTGAGATCAAATACCCAGCCCAGTGACAATTGGCTCAGAGGTGTGGGTAATTTCAGGGCACATCTCTCTAATTGTCTCACTTGTGAGGTCATGGACTTCACAAGGAATTTTCATAGCAATACAACCAACGATTCCTTTGATATCAACTTCTATGCCACATGTCTCACTAGTAATATAGTCTATTTATTAGATTGTCAGCTCTGTGGAGCCCAATATGTGGGTCAGTCGAGCAGATCTCTCAGGGACCTGGCTAGGGAACATCTCAGGGATGTTAAGAACTTTAATAAGGATTCAGCAGTAGCAAAGCATTTCAATCTCTATCACCTTACAAATATACCAAAGCTGAAAGTTAAAGTAATAGATATAGCTAGAACCCCATATCGTGGGGGCGATATACGCAAGGTGTTAGATAGAAAAGAACTATTTTGGATCTATAAATTGAAAACTCGGTCCCCTCTGGGAATGAATCTGGAATGGGACATGAGATATTTTGTGGATTAGAGTAGACATGTGATTGTGTGTTGTATTTGGATGGTTATACATATATTTTCATATTAGTATAATATTTAACTTCATTACTCACACACCAACCCACATTATGTATACACATGTGTGTGTGTATATGTGTACATGCACGTGTATGTACATGTATATGTTTGCATGTATACACTGTAGATCTGCATGCGTTTTTATATATGCACACACATATATATCCTTACATACTAGTATTCCATTCTGATTTGTCCCATGATTGGCCTAGTTTTGGAATATGTCAGAGAATAACATGGTCAGTTTATGAAACTTTTAACTAATTTCCTAAAATTAAAAATTTAAATTTAAATTAAATAAAGTATTTGGTTACCGATTAATCAATATATATTATTTCACATTATTATGTATTATGACTGTTCGTCAACTAATGTGAACTACTATGATTGTATTGGATACTTTGAATATTGGTCTTGCTTTGGAAAATAGTTTTGTCTTCTAAATTTCAATTTTAATTTTACTATTTTCTTTCTATTTTCGTTTCTAAATTTAACATAAATGAATTGTTCTGTATATATGTTAGTACAACATGATTACACTTTATTGAAAACTCTTTTTGTTTAACTTACATATATGCATGTCTTTATCCATGTATTTATCATGAACTAATATAGTATTGAATATATAATATATATGTAATATCATTGAGCTTTCATTATATAGTGTTTAAGTGCCAGATTGTAATCCTTCTCAAGTATTTCTAGTATATTAATGTTGTTTTTAACATTTTTCTGATCTGTGGTGATTTCAGAGACAGCTCACCTTTGATTCTTACATTGATGTGACATCTGTTTTTATATTAAACAGGGTTCTTTGATTGGCTGGCTGTCCCTTTAAGTACCACAGCTGATTCTGCTTGTATTCAGCTACTATGATTAAGCGCGATTGTGCGTGAAACATGTTAGTTTGCTGTTCCCTCCTTGGTATGTAGTGTCTTATTATTTTTTCTGCTTTTTGTTTACCTGTATTTTTTATATGGAATAAATTTACTTTTCTTCAGTAGCTCAGTAGCCGCCTCACTTTTTCTCTTCTGACTTGCGGCTGTCCACCGTTTTTTGGGCTGGCTCCATACTTTTTACCCCCCAACACTGAGTGGGTCCGCTTCTAACAGTTTCCACTTACCCGGCGGACGTTTTCAGTAGCAACACCTACTACCACAAAGCAATATTCAATGCTCTTCTAGCTTGGCCTCAGTTAGCAACCCTGAGGTTCATCAGATTTCAGTCGGACAACATCACGACTGTGGCTTACATCAACCATCAAGGGGGAACCAGGAGTTCCCTAGCGATGTTAGAAGTCTCAAAGATAATTCGCTGGGCAGAGTCTCACTCTTGCCACCTGTCAGCGATACACATCCCAGGCGTAGAGAACTGGGAGGCGGATTTTCTAAGTCGTCAGACTTTTCATCCGGGGGAGTGGGAACTCCATCCGGAGGTGTTTGCTCAACTGATCCATCGTTGGGGCAAACCAGAACTGGATCTCATGGCGTCTCGCCAGAACGCCAAGCTTCCTTGTTACGGATCCAGGTCCAGGGACCCGAGAGCGACGCTGATAGATGCTCTAGCAGCTCCTTGGTTTTTCAACCTGGCTTATGTGTTTCCACTGTTTCCACTGCTGCCTCGACTGATTGCCAAAATCAAGCAGGAGAGAGCATCGGTGATTCTGATAGCGCCTGCGTGGCCATGCAGGACCTGGTATGCAGACCTAGTGGACATGTCATCCTTTCCACCATGGACTCTGCCTCTGAGGCAGGACCTTCTAATAC
Organism: Bombina bombina; assembly: GCF_027579735.1. Classification (NCBI taxonomy): domain Eukaryota; kingdom Metazoa; phylum Chordata; class Amphibia; order Anura; family Bombinatoridae; genus Bombina; species Bombina bombina. The sequence goes on from NC_069502.1 coordinate 1,195,106,210, forward strand.
AAGGTCCTTTCAATCATCCAAATCTAATTTCTCTGAGACTGACTGCATGGAGATTGAACGCTTGATTCTATCAAGGCGTGGCTTCTCCGAGTCAGTCATTGATACCTTAATACAGGCACGAAAGCCTGTCACCAGGAAAATCTACCATAAGATATGGTGTAAATATCTTTATTGGTGTGAATCCAAGAATTACTCATGGAGTAAGGTGAGGATTCCTAGGATATTGTCCTTTCTCCAACATAGGTGTGTCCGGTCCACGGCGTCATCCTTACTTGTGGGATATTCTCCTCCCCAACAGGAAATGGCAAAGAGCCCAGCAAAGCTGGTCACATGATCCCTCCTAGGCTCCGCCTTCCCCAGTCATTCTCTTTGCCGTTGTACAGGCAACATCTCCACGGAGATGGCTTAGAGTTTTTTAGTGTTTAACTGTAGTTTTTATTATTCAATCAAGAGTTTGTTATTTTAAAATAGTGCTGGTATGTACTATTTACTCTGAAACAGAAAAGAGATGAAGATTTCTGTTTGTAAGAGGAAAATGATTTTAGCAACCGTTACTAAAATCGATGGCTGTTCCACACAGGACTGTTGAGAGGAATTAACTTCAGTTGGGGGAACAGTGAGCAGACTTTTGCTGCTTGGGGTATGACACATTCTAACAAGACGATGTAATGCTGGAAGCTGTCATTTTCCCTATGGGATCCGGTAAGCCATTTTTATTACAGAAAGAAAAAAAGGGCTTCACAAGGGCTTTCTAAGACTGTAGACATTTTCTGGGCTAAATCGATTTATATTTTATACTCCATAGCCTTGAGGAATTATTTTAATCTTGGGAATTATATAAAATAACCGGCAGGCACTGTATTGGACACCTTATTCTCTAGGGGCTTTCCCTAATCATAGGCAGAGTCTCATTTTCGCGCCTGTATTGCGCACTTGTTTTTGAGAAGCATGACATGCAGATGCATGTGTGAGGAGCTCTGATACATAGAAAAGACTTTCTGAAGGCATCATTTGGTATCGTATTCCCCTTTGGGCTTGGTTGGGTCTCAGCAAAGCAGATACCAGGGACTGTAAAGGGGTTAAATATAAAAACGGCTCCGGTTCCGTTATTTTAAGGGTTAAAGCTTCCAAATTTGGTGTGCAATACTTTTAAGGCTTTAAGACACTGTGGTGAAATTTTGGTGAATTTTGTACAATTCCTTCATACTTTTTCGCAATTGCAGTAATAAAGTGTGTTCAGTTTAAAATTTAAAGTGACAGTAACGGTTTATTTTAAAACGTTTTTTGTACTTTGTTATCAAGTTTTTGCCTGTTTAACATGTCTGAACTACCAGATAGACTGTGTTCTGAATGTGGGGAAGCCAAGGTTCCTTCTCATTTAAATAGATGTGATTTATGTGACACAAAATTTAGAGAAAATGATGCCCAAGATGATTCCTCAAGTGAGGGGAGTAAGCATGGTACTGCATCATCCCCTCCTTCGTCTACACCAGTCTTGCCCACACAGGAGGCCCCTAGTACATCTAGCGCGCCAATACTCCTTACTATGCAACAATTAACGGCTGTAATGGATAATTCTATCAAAAACATTTTAGCCAAAATGCCCACTTATCAGCGAAAGCGCGACTGCTCTGTTTTAGAAAATACTGAAGAGCATGAGGACGCTGATGATATTGGTTCTGAAGGGCCCCTACACCAGTCTGAGGGGGCCAGGGAGGTTTTGTCTGAGGGAGAAATTTCAGATTCAGGGAAAATTTCTCAACAAGCTGAACCTGATGTGATTACATTTAAATTTAAATTGGAACATCTCCGCGCTCTGCTTAAGGAGGTGTTATCCACTCTGGATGATTGTGAGAATTTGGTCATTCCAGAGAAACTATGTAAAATGGACAAGTTCCTAGAGGTCCCGGGGCCCCCCGAAGCTTTTCCTATACCCAAGCGGGTGGCGGACATTGTAAATAAAGAATGGGAAAGGCCCGGTATACCTTTCGTCCCTCCCCCCATATTTAAAAAATTGTTTCCTATGGTCGACCCCAGAAAGGACTTATGGCAGACAGTCCCCAAGGTCGAGGGGGCGGTTTCTACTCTAAACAAACGCACCACTATACCCATAGAAGATAGTTGTGCTTTCAAAGATCCTATGGATAAAAAATTAGAAGGTTTGCTTAAAAAGATGTTTGTTCAGCAAGGTTACCTTCTACAACCAATTTCATGCATTGTTCCTGTCACTACAGCCGCGTGTTTCTGGTTCGATGAGCTAGAAAAGGCGATCAATAATAATTCTTCTTCTTATGAGGAGATTATGGACAGAATTCGTGCTCTCAAATTGGCTAATTCTTTCACCCTAGACGCCACTTTGCAATTGGCTAGGTTAGCGGCGAAAAATTATGGTTTTGCTATTGTGGCGCGCAGAGCGCTTTGGTTAAAATCTTGGTCAGCGGATGCGTCTTCCAAGAACAAATTGCTTAACATTCCTTTCAAGGGGAAAACGCTGTTTGGCCCTGACTTGAAAGAGATTATCTCTGATATCACTGGGGGCAAGGGCCACGCCCTTCCTCAGGATAGGTCTTTCAAGGCCAAAAATAAACCTAATTTTCGTCCCTTTCGCAGAAACGGACCAGCCCCAAGTGCTACGTCCTCTAAGCAAGAGGGTAATACTTGCCAAGCCAGCCTGGAGACCAATGCAAGGCTGGAACAAAGGAAAGCAGGCCAAGAAACCTGCCACTGCTACCAAGACAGCATGAGATGTTGGCCCCCGATCCGGGACCGGATCTGGTGGGGGGCAGACTCTCTCTCTTCGCTCAGGCTTGGGCAAGAGATGTTCTGGATCCTTGGGCGCTAGAAATAGTCTCCCAAGGTTATCTTCTGGAATTCAAGGGGCTTCCCCCAAGGGGGAGGTTCCACAGGTCTCAATTGTCTTCAGACCACATAAAAAAACAGGCATTCTTACATTGTGTAGAAGACCTGTTAAAAATGGGAGTGATTCATCCTGTTCCATTAGGAGAACAAGGGATGGGGTTCTACTCCAATCTGTTCGTAGTTCCCAAAAAAGAGGGAACATTCAGACCAATCTTAGATCTCAAGATCCTAAACAAGTTTCTCAAGGTTCCATCGTTCAAAATGGAAACCATTCGAACTATTCTTCCTTCCATCCAGGAAGGTCAATTCATGACCACGGTGGATTTAAAGGATGCGTATCTACATATTCCTATCCACAAGGAACATCATCGGTTCCTAAGGTTCGCATTCCTGGACAAGCATTACCAGTTTGTGGCACTTCCGTTCGGATTAGCCACTGCTCCAAGGATTTTCACAAAGGTACTAGGGTCCCTTCTAGCGGTGCTAAGACCAAGGGGCATTGCAGTAGTACCTTACTTGGACGACATTCTGATTCAAGCGTCATCCCTTCCTCAAGCAAAGGCTCACACGGACATTGTCCTGGCCTTTCTCAGATCTCACGGGTGGAAAGTGAACGCAGAAAAAAGTTCTCTGTCTCCGTCAACAAGGGTTCCCTTCTTGGGAACAATAATAGACTCCTTAGAAATGAGGATTTTTCTGACAGAGGCCAGAAAATCAAAACTTCTGAACTCTTGTCAAATACTTCATTCTGTTCCTCTTCCTTCCATAGCGCAGTGCATGGAAGTAATAGGTTTGATGGTAGCGGCAATGGACATAGTTCCTTTTGCACGCATTCATCTAAGACCATTACAACTGTGCATGCTCAGTCAGTGGAATGGGGACTATACAGACTTGTCTCTGACGATACAAGTAAATCAGAGGACCAGAGATTCACTCCGTTGGTGGCTGTCCCTGGACAACCTGTCACAGGGGATGAGCTTCCGCAGACCAGAGTGGGTCATTGTCACGACCGACGCCAGTCTGGTGGGCTGGGGCGCGGTCTGGGGACCCCTGAAAGCTCAGGGTCTTTGGTCTCGGGAAGAATCTCTTCTACCGATAAATATTCTGGAACTGAGAGCGATACTCAATGCTCTCAAGGCTTGGCCTCAGCTAGCAAAGGCCAAGTTCATACGTTTTCAATCAGACAACATGACGACTGTTGCGTACATCAACCATCAGGGGGGAACAAGGAGTTCCCTGGCGATGGAAGAAGTGACCAAAATCATTCAATGGGCGGAGACTCACTCCTGCCACTTGTCTGCAATCCACATCCCAGGAGTGGAAAATTGGGAAGCGGATTTTCTGAGTCGTCAGACATTTCATCCGGGGGAGTGGGAACTCCATCCGGAAATCTTTGCCCAAATCACTCAATTGTGGGGCATTCCAGACATGGATCTGATGGCCTCTCGTCAGAACTTCAAGGTTCCTTGCTACGGGTCCAGATCCAAGGATCCCAAGGCGACTCTAGTAGATGCACTAGTAGCACCTTGGACCTTCAAACTAGCTTATGTATTCCCGCCGTTTCCTCTCATCCCCAGGCTGGTAGCCAGGATCAATCAGGAGAGAGCATCGGTGATCTTGATAGCTCCTGCGTGGCCACGCAGGACTTGGTATGCAGACCTGGTGAATATGTCATCGGCTCCACCATGGAAGCTACCTTTGAGACGAGACCTTCTTGTTCAAGGTCCGTTCGAACATCCGAATCTGGTCTCACTCCAACTGACTGCTTGGAGATTGAACGCTTGATCTTATCAAAGCGAGGGTTCTCAGATTCTGTCATTGATACTCTTGTTCAGGCCAGAAAGCCTGTAACTAGAAAAATTTACCACAAAATATGGAAAAAATATATCTATTGGTGTGAATCTAAAGGATTCCCTTGGGACAAGGTAAAAATTCCTAAGATTCTATCCTTCCTTCAAGAAGGTTTGGAGAAAGGATTATCTGCTAGTTCCTTGAAGGGACAGATTTCTGCCTTGTCTGTGTTACTTCACAAAAAACTGGCAGCTGTGCCAGATGTTCAAGCCTTTGTTCAGGCTCTGGTTAGAATCAAGCCTGTTTACAAACCTTTGACTCCTCCTTGGAGTCTCAATTGAGTTCTTTCAGTTCTTCAGGGGGTTCCGTTTGAACCCTTACATTCCAGTTTCAAAGAAGGAACGTTTGTTGCACAATTTGGATGTTGTTCGTGCTCTAAAATTCTATTTAGATGCTACAAAGGATTTTAGACAAACATCTTCCTTGTTTGTTGTTTATTCTGGTAAAAGGAGAGGTCAAAAAGCAACTTCTACCTCTCTCTCTTTTTGGATTAAAAGCATCATCAGATTGGCTTACGAGACTGCCGGACGGCAGCCTCCTGAAAGAATCACAGCTCATTCCACTAGGGCTGTGGCTTCCACATGGGCCTTCAAGAACGAGGCTTCTGTTGATCAGATATGTAGGGCAGCGACTTGGTCTTCACTGCACACTTTTACTAAATTTTACAAGTTTGATACTTTTGCTTCTTCTGAGGCTATTTTTGGGAGAAAGGTTTTGCAAGCCGTGGTGCCTTCCATCTAGGTGACCTGATTTGCTCCCTCCCTTCATCCGTGTCCTAAAGCTTTGGTATTGGTTCCCACAAGTAAGGATGACGCCGTGGACCGGACACACCTATGTTGGAGAAAACAGAATTTATGTTTACCTGATAAATTACTTTCTCCAACGGTGTGTCCGGTCCATGGCCCGCCCTGGTTTTTTAATCAGGTCTGATATTTTATTTTCTTTAACTACAGTCACCACGGTATCATATGGTTTCTCCTATGCAAATATTCCTCCTTTACGTCGGTCGAATGACTGGGGAAGGCGGAGCCTAGGAGGGATCATGTGACCAGCTTTGCTGGGCTCTTTGCCATTTCCTGTTGGGGAGGAGAATATCCCACAAGTAAGGATGACGCCGTGGACCGGACACACCATTGGAGAAAGTAATTTATCAGGTAAACATAAATTCTGTTTTCTCCAAGAGGGTTTGGACAAAGGATTATCAGCTAGTTCTTTAAAAGGACAGATTTCTGCTCTGTCTATTCTTTTGCACAAGCGTCTGGCAGAGGTTCCAGACGTCCAGGCATTTTGTCAGGCTTTGCTTAGAATTAAGCCTGTGTTTAAAACTGTTGCTCCCACGTGGAGCTTAAACTTGGTTCTTAAAGTTCTTCAAGGAGTTCCGTTTGAACCCCTTCATTCCATTGATATTAAACTTTTATCTTGGAAAGTTCTGTTTTTGATGGCTATTTCCTCGGCTCGAAGAGTCTCTGAGCTATCTGCCTTACAATGTGATTCTCCTTATCTGATTTTTCATGCAGATAAGGTAGTTCTGCGTACCAAACCTGGGATTTTACCTAAGGTGGTTTCTAACAAGAATATCAATCAAGAGATTGTTGTTCCATCATTGTGTCCTAATCCTTCTTCAAAGAAGGAACGTCTTTTACATAATCTGGACGTAGTCTGTGCCTTGAAGTTTTACTTACAAGCTACTAAAGATTTTCGCCAAACATCTTCCCTGTTTGTCGTTTACTCTGGACAGAGGAGAGGTCAAAAAGCTTCGGCAACCTCTCTTTCCTTTTGGCTTCGGAGCATAATTCACTTAGCCTATGAGACTGCTGGACAGCAGCCCCCTGAAAGGATTACAGCTCATTCTACTAGAGCTGTGGCTTCCACCTGGGCCTTTAAAAATGAGGCCTCTGTTGAACAGATTTGCAAGGCTGCGACTTGGTCTTCGCTTCACACCTTTTCCAAATTTTACAAATTTGATACTTTTGCTTCTTCGGAGGCTGTTTTTGGGAGAAAGGTTCTTCAGGCAGTGGTTCCTTCCATTTAATCCTGCCTTGTCCCTCCCATCATCCGTGTACTTTAGCTTTGGTATTGGTATCCCATAAGTAATGGATGATCCGTGGACTGGATACACTTAACAAGAGAAAACATCATTTATGCTTACCTGATAAATTTATTTCTCTTGTAGTGTATCCAGTCCACGGCCCGCCCTGTCCTTTTAAGGCAGGTCTAAATTTTAATTAAACTACAGTCACCACTGCACCCTATGGTTTCTCCTTTCTTGCCTTGTTTCGGTCGAATGACTGGATATGGCAGTGAGGGAAGGAGCTATATAGCAGCTCTGCTGTGGGTGATCCTCTTGCAACTTCCTGTTGGGAAGGAGAATATCCCATAAGTAATGGATGATCCGTGGACTGGATACACTACAAGAGAAATAAATTTATCAGGCAAGCATAAATTATGTTTTTTTTTTTTTTTTAAAGACACGATGAGTCCACGGATTTCATCCTTGTGGGATTTCATTTCCTGGTCAGCAGGAGGAGGCAAAGAGCACCACAGCAGAGCTGCTATATATAGCTCCTCCCTTCCCTCCCACCCCAGTCATTCTTTTTGCCTGCATTAGTGATAGGAAGAGGTAAAGTAAGGTGTTAGAAATAGATTCTTCAATCAAGAGTTTTTTTTGTTTTTAAAGTAGTGCCAGAGTGTGCTGCTTTGTCTTGGGTGTAGCCGTAGTCCTTATCAGTCTCTTCAGTAGAGCTCTTGGTGGCTTTAAAGCAATGGGAACTGGTGGGACATAATTCTCACTGCGCCGCCCATACATTTCTGCTGCCCTTATTCTGATGGCCTAAGCAAGTCTAACTCAGGCTCTATCACTTTCCACAGGGCTATGGGAGGGAGAGGACCTCTTACACCTGCTGGACTGTCCTGCTGTGCTAACTTTTTTTTTCTGGGAAGGATCAAAAACTCAGAGGAGAGTGAGCACTTTATTTTATTTTAAGTAACACATAAGGCTCAGCAATATGGGGCTAATTGTGATTGGGACATTATGCTCTCTAAGTATAGAGGGTTGTGTGGACAGCTTAATGCACAGGCACTGGGGCTGGGAGTTAAGCTAGGTTTTTTCTTTAACATAGTTTATTATTGTTCTGAGTGATGCTGGTCGGGTTGTGTACTTTTACTGACGCCCACGATTGTCGGGGCTATATATCTTTGCGCATTTTTCATAATATCTGCACAGTTTCAGTTCCTGGTTTATCAGGAGCTGTTTTTCTGTGTACACAGTGGTTTTTACACAGACGGCTGGGACTCGTATTAGCACCGCATGGTCTTGTGTCTCAGAGCAAGCGGTTGCATAGTGTTTTCAAGCCCTTGTCATCGGACTGTTTGGAGATCATGAGTGGTGGATCCGGGCGGCAGGTAGGCGCCTCAGCAGAACTGCTGAGGCGTAGTGGTGTCTGAAGGTTATTATAATTACGGCTACTTGCTGTAAAAATAGGACATTTATTTTCTGCAAGGAAAATTGTTTACTTTTAAATTTTAAAGTCACAGTATCATTTTTTCTGTCATTCAAAATTATTTAAACTAAATTGTTCTATTTATTTTTGGTTGGTTTTTGGGGCACTATTTTTTTCTACCTGCTGAAAAAATGTTTATCTCTAAAATTTAAAGGGCCAGTTACGGTTTTATTATTTTTTGATATCCTACTGTGCTTCAACATGGACACAGGAGCTGTACAAATTTTTTTTTTTGCTCCATGTGCTTGGATGCCAATGTGGAACCACCAATCCCTTTTTGTCCATAATGCATTGAGAGGGCTTTAAAGTATAGAGAAAAGATTTTTCATGAGCAAAATATTTCTAAGGTGGATGATTCTCAGGAGTCTAATGCTGAGATTCAGAGTGTGCCGCAGCTTTCTCCCCAAGCATCCCAAGATTTAACGCCCGCACAAGCAGTGCCCTGTACTTCTACTCCAGTGATTGCTGAAATTACTTTAAAAGACAAAGCTACAGTTATCTCTTCCACAATTTCTGATGCGTTGTCTGCTTTCCCTGTGCTACAAGGCAAGCGTAAGAGGAAGGGCAACCATGTAGTAAATGAGGTTTATGATACTATGGTGGCAGTTTTGAAGGTACCCTCTCAGGGAGCAGAGTTGGAGGGTATGGAGGTTCTATCAGAAGGCAAAGTTTCAGACTCTGAAGGTTCAATACCTTTGACTGATTCAAAGGTTGTTTATTTCAGGTTCAAACTAGAACACCTCCGTCTGTTGCTCAGGGAGGTTTTAGTTACTTTAGATGACTTTGATTCTACAGTAGCGGTCGCTCCTGCGAAGTCGAGCAAGTTGGATAGATATTTTGAAGTTCCCTCTTACTCTGACATTTTTCCAGTACCGAAGCAGACTTTGGAAATTATTTCCAAGGAATGGGAGAGACCAGGTATTCCTGTTTCCCCATCTCCTATTTTCAAGAAAATGTTTCCTATAGCGGCCAATGTCAGGGAAACTTGGCAGACAGTGCCTAAGGTGGAAGGAGCTATTTCCACTCTATCCAAGCGAACTACTATTCCTATTGAGGATAGTTGTGCTTTTAAAGATCCCATGGACAAGAAATTGGAGGGTCTACTTAAAAAGATTTATGTTCACCAGGGTCTGCTATTGCAGCCGGCTGCGTGCATTGCTACGGTCACTAGTGCAGCAGCTTATTGGTTGATGCTTTGTCTGAGTCTCTCAGAACTGAAACCACTTTAGAGGAGATCTAAGATAGGATTAAAGCTCTGAAGTTGGCTAATGCCTTTATTACAGATGCTTCTCTGCAAATTACTAAATTAGCAGCTAAAAGTTAAGGGTTTTCTATTCTTGCCCGCAGAGCTTTATGGTTAAAACCTTGGTCTGCGGACGTGTTATCCAAGTCTAAGCTTTTGGATATTCCTTACAAAGGAAATACCTTGTTTGGACCTGGCCTGAAGGAAATTATTTCCGACATCACAGGAGGTAAGGGTCATCTCCTTCCTCAGGATAAGAGAAATAAACAAAAAGGATGACAGTCGTTTTCGTTCCTTTCGTAATTTCAAGGGAAATTCTTTCTCTTCCTCCTCTAAACAAGAAGGGAACTATTCGCAATCTAAGCCTACTTGGAGACCCAACCAGCCTTGGAACAAGGGTAAGCAGTCCAAGAAGCCTGCTGCTGACTCCAAAACAGCATGAAGGGCATGCCCCCGATCCGGGACCGGATCTGGTGGGGGGCAGACTTTCTTTCTTCGTTAAGGCTTGGGTGCGAGACATTCAGATAGTGTCCCAGAAATACAAACTGGAGTTAAAGAATTTTCCTCCCAGAGGAAGATTTCTTCTTTCAAGAGTTATATTCCGGAATTACTCATTGAATTAGAAATGTACGGTACGGTCTCAAACTTCAAACTAAACATTAATAAATCTGAAATTTTAAATATAAACACTTCTCCACAAACATTACAATTTTTAAGAC